>NC_061783.1:16431912-16731912 GCF_022458985.1 Mugil cephalus | reverse complement strand
TCTGTTGATTGTCTCACTCCAATCCTTTCTTTTAATCGCCAAATCAAAGTTGTCTTCGAGTGGCAGTTAGTGTTTTGATTTTAGTACCAAAAATACAGCAAGATGACATTTTCATGGTTGAACTTGACAGTATTTGCCTCAAGTTTCCCTCTGTTTTGCCTCCAGTTAACATCATGACGTCACAGTGACGTAGGCCATGAAGGGGTCTATTAGTACGGCCACTGTTAAAAAATAAAAAAATTGCATTTCTTTTCTTTTTTTTTTCCCCCAACCCGTAATTATTTCTTCTGACATTATTTTACTTGTATATTGCAGTTTTCCATCTATAAGGATTATTGTGGAAGACAAAAATGTGACAAATCAAGCTGAAAAATTAATTATCTTCATTAAAGCATAAAGCAGAGTTATGTGCTGAGTGGCCTCTTGGGGCATGTTCCTGGTTAATTCTCCACAAAAACAGAAATTCTCTAAATCTTGTGTTACAACCCTTGTTTTTTTTCCAGTCTCTCTTGATTTGGCCTCTGCTGCTCAGCCCAGCAGGAGGGTGATTGCAGGCAGGAGGCAGAGCGCCACTCCTCTCCAGCTGAGTGCAGCAACCGTCACGGCCCCATTGCACAGGTCCGTATTGCAGCAGGTGTTAGTGTAGTTGAAGTAGATGCCCGTTGTGTACTTCTGTCCGCTCAGACCACACTGGGAGTTGATGGCGCAGCTCTTCTCGTATATCGTTATTTGTAGAGCACCTTTGAGAGAGGATAACGCGTGCATGTAATATTAAAAAATTAAAATATTGCATTATCTGCTGGTATTAAATAGTCGAAATTAACATTGAACTCAGAAGAATATATTAAATTTTGTTGCACATATTTATTTTAGTTGGTTATAAAATGCTTTTGTGCTTAATTTTAGGCTGAAATATTTAGGCTATATTTAGATATACTTAGATATTTCATTTCATAAAAGAGGTGTTTTCACTTTATTTGACACTGCAGTCCCTTCACAAGGTCTTACATTTAGTTTGGAAAGCAAAAATAAGCCCTATATGATGCTCTCTACTCAGCCTCACTGTGTTTCTTTCCACCACTACAAGTCAAATCAAATCCCTTTATTTATTTTATTTAAGAAGTGAATTGAACCTTTATATTTTTAAATGATGCTACAGCATAAAATCAGGTGAATAATTTTATATTTTATGCTTTAAATCTGGTTTTATTTAAAGAACCGGGTTGTAGGTTTAGTGCCATCTTGTGGTGGGGTTGCAGACTACAACCATGTGAACACCCTTCTGTCAAATCTTCCTTCCAATCATGTTTAATTTTACTGATATCCGGACTTAAATCTGAAAACTCAGATGTAGAAAAGTTAAAATATTTTTTCACTGAAGACCAAATCTTTGCTTGATATTTTTAGTTATCACCTGACGTCAGGGTTCAATCACGCCCATGACGGATGATGTTCTTCCTGCATGCTGCTCACACTGGAAACAGTATTTTGTCCTCTGGTGAGACACAGCAAATGTTTTTGCCCCTCCCTCGGAGCCCAGAGAATTATTTTTAGATCATAATTTGATGGCATAACAGGCAGCAGTGTCCCGAGAACCAGACTGATGAGAGATGGTACTGAGGTCTGATCCACTGATTCATTCTTTTGTTTGCTTTCACACAGAGAAAGGATCCCGGCCTTTTATTTCAGTGCCCATAGCAGACATGAGAGAGTGCAGTCTGCAAACAGCACCATTATTTATAGCGGTTAACTCTGAAAGAAGCAATCTATTAAGGTATCTGTCTGAGGGCGTAGGCCTTAAAATCAATTAATGATTCTAAATTTAAAGTTTGAATCTATAAATAACAGATTTAAGTCAACGCGAATACATGCAAACTGTTCTCGGACAACGGGGCTTTGTTTGCCAGGTTCAATAATTTAATAAACCCTGTCGCACGCACAGATCTGGATCTTACCTCGTCTTCCTGTCGCCACACTTGAGAGACACTGCTGGCCAGCTGGACACTCCTGACGATACTTGATGCAATCCATAGGAGAGATGGCCGGAAAAAAACAGGTGTAACAGCACAAAGGGGCTGAGGGACACGATGGCATAATATTAAATTATGTAGTGACAATAAAGAACCATCAAATTCTAAGGGCTAACAACAAGAGTTTAAAAAGCTGATGTTATATCTTAATGTAGCAGCAGAATTTCTACAGCTGATTTAGCTCTTAGAGACAATAGATTCTTTCTAAATGACATCAGATTATTTTCTGAGCTGCAGCTACTTTCAGCCAACATAAACACTGATACTGGTTCTTCTAGGAAAAAGTAATAGCGCTTGTTTATTGATGGTGTTGAGATAGCAACAACTGTTGAGGTTTCCTGTTATAGATTCACACCATACTCGCTCAGTTACATTATAAACTATTTTTAAATAAAGTGAAGTATAATTATTCACATCGGTCTTACAAGGTTAGCGATATGGAGGACCAAAACTGCCATAATTAAAATAAATAAATAAATAAATAAAAGAAACAGTGGGTGAACATTTGCCCATTTAATAATCTCTCCTGTTCATAGATCCTTTCCTCAACCACGGGATTATGTGTAAAGACAAATAGTTGAGCTAATCAAATCAACTGGACCCCATTCACATTTAGTATCTTAGCAGTTATATTATATTCCAATTTTCTTTGCATTTCTTTAATTCCCAGCCCACACTGTATATACTGAATGTCAGAGTGCTGTTATATTCTTGTATATTTTGTACATTCTTTCAAATTTGACATTGTCTTTTCTAAATATTTCTTACCTAATTATGTGCTACTGTGACAAGGAAAATTCCCATAGGTGGGATAAATAATCATTATGTCTTAAACTATCTGTGGTAGACTATTGAAGCTCGCCACACATGTATTTGAAACTCATTGTTTAATGTCCAGTCTGAACAGAAAGGAACATTAAAGCAAATAAATAAAAGGCGCTAAAATACATTGGAAAAAAAAAAAATTAGGAGCTTTGCAAAATTTTTAACATTTTCTAAAATCTGATTAAACTAAAAGCTTCTTACGTACCTGCCAAAGGGAGACAACACAGGAGTAGAACTAAAATCTGAGGACGAGACATAGCGCTTCCTTGAAAGTCCTTGAAAGTCCTCAAAAGTCCGTCGAGCAACTTTTCAAGCTGGGTCGTACTAAAGAAATCCCTTCCCGGGTTCTTCTAACTGCTTAATCTGGAGCGTCCCACAACTCATTACCAAATTAAATGTCTCTTTGTCTCTTGCTGACCTCTCTCTGTATTTCCATTGATCTGATAAAAGGTGTCTCCTTCAGTGTGATTTATATGATCAGCACTCGCGGGTCACCTGAGTTTTTCTTACTCTTCTCCTCTTCGGACGGTCTCCTCCCTAAAAATACTAATTTAATTTAAGGTAATTGTGAACGGCTGACATGGTTATGGGCTCCGACTAAAGGAAGGTTTATGTTCATGTTGAAGTGAAGCGAACGTTGACTAAAAACTTTACCCGCGCATTCACAAAGTAATGCAACAGATAAGAAGCTACAGTTCAAATTTAAGCGTTTCAATCACATGAAAGATTGACAGCTTCATGATTACACATGAGGCGGAGTGGTGTGTTTGTTTTGATCTAAACATGTGGATGTATATTGATGAAGTCACAGTTTTTAGGACAAAACGTTGCTTTTTTTTTGGTCAGTCTTACAACTTGTGAACAAAGCTGCAAAATGAACCAGGATTAAAACACTGTTTAAGCATAATGTCGAAATCTACAACCGATCAGCCATAACATCGTGACCACCTGTGTATGCTTCCCCTTAACCATCAGATTGGACTAGACCTCTGAAAATTTCCATGAAAGGTACGTGTACATGGTGTGCTACGATGTGCTACTGTCTGTGCATCCAGGTGTCATGTGTTTCCCAGGTAAGCAACATGCAGCCATCCTTGTGATGTAATAGAAAATGCGATTCATCAGACCATATCACATTCTTCCAGTGGTTTGTGGTTAAATTATAAAGCTCACATGGCCACGGTAGGTACTTTCGTGAATGGTCTGAAACCTTTCTTTTAGAACCTGCATCAGCTTTTTCTGCAAAGCTGAAGAAGATTTGCAGAATGGAAAGCTTCCTATAGCCTCACGTCTGTACAAAAAAATAATTAAAACACCTTTAATAATGGCTTTGTTGCTTTGATCAGCCAAAATGCAAGATACTTTACGTTCTGCAAGGTGTATCCAGCACATCCCTTTCGAACAGGAACAGCATGAACTTTTTTAGCGTCCTGAGCTACAACAGTTTCTCTTCAAGGCATCAGAGAGTTTTGGCCTCCCATGACCCTATTACTGTTTCACTGCTTTTCATTTATTGGACCACTTTTAATTGGTACTGACCACTGCAGGTCTGGACACACCCCGCAAGAGCGCCAGTCTTCAGAGGTGCTCTGACCCAGACGTCTAGCCATCGCAGTTTAGCCAATGTCAAAGTCATTGGCTAAAATGGTTCCACTCATCCATTTTTCCTGCCTCTAACATCATCTATGAGGACAAAATGTTCTCTTGCTGCTTCCTATATCCCACCCGCTGACAATTCTCATAATGATGTGGTGTAATAGAGAAATACTGAGTTTGGTTAGTGCCGGGTCAGTCAAAATAAAACGATGTATTTGCAGTGATGTTGAGAAAAGATGGAGACACCGACATAGTCAGCACCGTGCAGAAAGAGTCAGCAGACGAACGGAGAGGGGACGTCAGCGTGTCAGAGACAGAGATTCAGTAAGCTGGAGATCGAGCCAGTTTAACTGAATTATCCTTCAGGGCGTAATAGGAGACGTGAGGGCAGCATGCAGGACGGTCTGCTGACAGCAGTCTTGTGATGGAGTGAGCCACCTGAGCTCAGACTGAATAAGCTGTTTACCAGTTGATTAATTACAAATCCATGAACCGCTTCTAAAGAAAAAAAAACTCCCTGAGAATATTTCTTTTCTTTCATTTTTCAGGGTTGAATGATTTATGCAGAAATGTGCGACACACCTCTGTTAATCATAAATGTCATAAAAAATGTATGATTTGTCATACGCTTTGTACTTGTATGTGTTTCTTGTTAAAGCAGGTGATTTTTGAATGGAGTTTGGTGTGAGATTTAAATAGTTTTTAGAATGTGCACATATCACGTCAAGTAACATTAAAACTGTACTTTACTGCATATTCAGCAGCACCAGCTAAGGGGTATCACGTATTTCTGGTTTCAGAAATATGCACTTTTTCAATTTGCACAAGTTGCATTTTTTTTTATACCATTGTAAAATAGATTTACTGGCTTCAGATTCACTTTTTTGAGTCTACAAAACTGAGCTAAGACAAGATCTGAAAATCACTTATTCCTTTACAGACGTGTGCTGATGCTGTATGTGACGGGGACATTTTTGTGTGCCGGCTAAAGGATTTTAGTGGACAGATGGTGTGCTTTAATCCTGTCTGTGCCCTCTAAAATACCTCCCATCCTGAATCCCTCCACATTTCCTTCTACTGTTGCGTCCTCCTCACAATTTGCGTCTATTCTTCACATCATTGGACATTTTTCTGTTGTATTGTCACAATCATCTGTGGCTCCCTGTTGCTGCAGTAACTCCATCTGATCACTAGAAGGAAATATTGTGCAGCCTCACAAGTCAAAACAAGCTTGTTCATGTTTACATTTTTTAATAGCACTTATAAACACAATTCGTGTTTTCTCTGGTGTCTGCAGAGGGAACTGGTTTATCCGCTGTAATTTGACCCACTTTCCAGGAAAAGCCAGATTAATTTTTTTTGCCATGTCACACAAACAAAAACAGCGGGGACCGCTCAGTAACTCATCGTATAGTCCTTAATCTATGATGACCTACAACATAATATATCACTGCAGACAGTACACATTTATATTGTATGTAAAGCACAGGCAGGACTGCGTCTGACCCTTCATACACTTTTCATCAGGATTACAAGGGGGGATATGAAAGACGAATCCTTAATCCTAGAGAAAAAATAATAATCTGCTATATTCAGTGGGTCAATACAAGGGATGTTTGCTAGTTCGATAAAAAATATAGGGAGTCTGTTCCTGCTAACGTTTTCCAATAATACAACCTGTTGGTGTTAAACCAAAAAAAGTCTTAATTACTTTAATCAGTAATCAACACTAGTTATAAAGTTCAAGCTAACTTTTAGCATTATCTTAAGAGTAAGCAAATAATTTTATTTGTGAAGGTATATATTAGCTATTGCCAAAATACAGAGAATAAAAATATACATATACATTTCCAATAATGTAGCTAGCTAATGCTATCAGCCCTAATTAGTTCTGACAAGCTAATTAGCGGCTGCAAAATTCCAGCTAACTATTATCATTAGCATTAGCCCTAACGGTCACATATTGTTAGCTTGGTTTTGGATGTTCCATCCAAAATCAAGGTAACGGTATTAGTTTTGTTCACTGAAATAGCAAATCAAATCTAGGCAAAGTATATTTAAACATTTTCTCATAATGTAGTACCTAATGTCAAATCAAGGCCGTGTTTGTTTCTTAACTGTTATCGACAGTTAGCTTTGAACTGTTAGCATAAGCATTAGCCTAACAGCTGCTAGTTAATTCACTGGCTATTAATTACTGATAAATTCCCTACCAAGCTAACATTAACATTTGATTGTTTGTTAAAATATAAATAGTCAAATTTACTTCACTTCTAACTAAAAATATCTGGACATTCTGTCTGCGGGACTTTTAATTATTTAAGTCCTCTCTTTCTAAGTGAAATCGGAGAAACAAAAATGAGAATTTTTTATTCGCCTTTACTTGTATTATTCAACAGTACTGACGGCTAAAACAAGGGTGGCTGTGATAACTTCAATCAGACTTGATTAAATGCGGGCAGGACGTGTGGGGGATGGGGGGTGTTGGGATGAAAGGGTGGGAGAGCCGAGTCAAACTGGACATAAACACACGAAGAAGACCGGAAGTTTAGTGTATCGGCTTTAAAAACTAAGAGCTTAACGTTTGTCCAAATTTAACATTTAGACGACTGTATATCGCTAGTTTGTTGTTTATGCCTTTGCATAACATATTTAAACAGCTATACTGTTACCTTTAATTAATTAAAAACGGGAAGTGTGTTGTTTGTGACCACAAATCAAGTGGCCAATGAGGGTGTTAGGTCTTACTTTGAAATGTATAACCGGAAACACGTTTGTTCACACACACGCCATATTGACTGTAGTCCGGCAAAGGAAAAAGGGAGCAAGAGAGTAACGGGAACTGGGCTTTGCGTTGGAAATTAATTTACACTGAGGAAAACGCAGCCGAAGGTGGACACGCGACATTTTAAACGGGTAAACTACCTAAACGCCCTCCTTTGCGTGTTATTTTTGAGACTTGTGGGCGCGTCGGTGATAATTTCCCCGTTAGAAATATGTGTAACATCATCAGAAGTATTTGGGAAGAGCGTTGAAGTGCTGGGCGGTGCACTCCTGCAGTCAATATGTTTTGTTCTGGCTCAGGTTTGTGCTCATTAGTGCAGCTGGACTCACTCAAAGTAATGTGCTTTAACATATGTCTAGACACATAACTGTTATTTGTGGGGTGGGGTGAGTTAAAATGTCCAGTTTAAGCAGTGTTGTCTGTGCCTGAAGTTGCAAATAAATATTCAGAGCATGCTTGGTATGCTTCTTTAAGTGATTTAAGTGAATATCCAAACCTGGAACTTGTTGCGTAAGTTGCGGAGCAGATTTGGGAGACATCCTGTGAGGAGGGAAACTAAGTCCCTTTCTGCAGCCTCCCAGTGGGCGACTGCTGTGAGGGTCAGGGGACATGATGAAAGAGCAATTGTCCTAAACCTAACCCAGTGCCCAGATATGGAAAGGGATTTGCAGCATATTGCAGTGCAACTTCTGAATAACGTTTCCTCACAATCCATCCTTGAACAACGCTCCTTTGTCTGCTTTCAGCTGTGCTATCTCCCTCTGTTATTTCAGGTGCCCTTGAAGGTTTTAATGTGGTCTAAATTTGTTTTTCTTACGAACAAACACCAAGATGCGCTTCCTCTGTGTAATACTTTGTGTCATGCAGAATGCTAATGCAAGCATTTATCGGTCCAGCCTCGAAATGGTTCTATTTCTCATAATAAAATGAACGTCTAAATGAAAGTTTTGTGAGTTTGTTCTGGCCTTGATTTTTCCATCTTCTCCTATTTTAGGCCCGGATCATCTGCTTCTACTTCCTGGCAGATGGAAAATAGACGGTGGAGCGCTCCAGTAAAAGAAGAGGAAGAGAAACGGGGATGAAGATGGTCTTCGCTCACCTTCTGGATCTCGTTTAGAGCATTTTTCAATTGGCTTTTCTTTATTTTTTTATTTATTTTTTATTTGAGTTATTGCCTCTCGCTCATCTCCTCAAACAACCTGTTGTCATTTTTGGTGGAGTTGCTAAATTATTGAAGCCATGGCGAACATGTGCCCTTACGGTCGCTTCACCCACGCCGTGGTGCGGGGCGTCCCGGAGACCTTCGGCAAGACGGCGGGAGACAACCGGGAGAACGGGGAGGTCTCGGTGGAGCTGGCCAAGGCTCAGCGTCAGTTCGGTTGCCTGACGGGAGCGTTGAGGCAGAAGGTGGGCCTGCAGCTCATCGAGATCCCCCCTGACCCCGAGCTGCCAGAAAGCTGGAGGATAGAGGACGTGGCGGTCATCCAGGGAGATACAGCGCTCATCACCAGGCCCTTCAAACAACAGAGACGCAGCGAGGTAATATAAAATAAAATCACCCTCAGCTATTAGACTGTTGTCACATGGTCCAAAACTTCCTTGTTGTTACTTTGTGGTGCAGTGATCAGCTTCTAAACACACTGGTGTGGTCTCCATGTTTTCCCATATTGTTTAGATTTCTTTCAAAGCGATGTCATGTTTTTGGCAGCTTGTTCATGGGTGTTACTAGACTTAAACTGTGGATGTTCCCTGGATGGAACTTTAGGGAAATTCATGAACTCGTGGCGACCAGTCAAACAGTTCAGTTTTAAACGTATTTAACATCATGCATCAAGAAATCTGAAAAGAATAACTTGCTCATTTATCACACTTTGAAAACAGCTGTTTTCGAGCTGACCGTCCCTGCCTTTTTTGTCGTTCAGGTGGAGGCAGTGAGGAGGGTGATGTCAGAGCTCAACCTGACCGTGGTGGAGATGGGGGGCGAGGACGGGGACTCCGGAGGGGCCACGCTGGAGGGCAGCGACGTCCTCTTCACGGGGAGGGAGTTCTTTGTCGGGATCTCCTCCCACACCAACCGCAGAGGGGCCGAGGTGCTGGCAGACACGTTCAGGGTAAGAGGAATGGGATTAAGGCGTTAAAATATATATATATGTATAATAGATGTGATGTTTATAGGATGGATTGACCAATTTCTGCAGCTGTTTGTATTTGTCTGTGTACTGATAAGAGACCACTAAACAGTATCTAAAATATTTTTGCGTAGCTGAGAAAAGTCAGTTTTCCCCCTGAATGTATGCAGATAAAACGAGTGCCAAGGCCCTCGTCAGGAAAACAAACTCAGCTGCCAGAGTGAGCAGGTGGCCTTTTGCTGTATTGCATTTGGGGATTTCTCATCTGTAAACACTGATGAATGAGGTTGTTCCATCCAAATAATGGAGACTTCCTCAGGCTCCACGCGACACACCCATTAGTATTGATTTCCCCCCCGTTTCTCTTAAGTGCTTTTTAAACACTCTTGGTTTAACACATACTCAGCGTTGTGTGTTTTCTGGGTGTTGGGTTTGAGTTAGTGTGGGGGCGTAGGATGCTTCATGAAGGTTTTAGCATTTGTTTACAGTATTTGTTGTAGGTTTCACAGCATAATGAACTGTCTAAATTGATCAAATACTCCTGCTACTCTCTCATTTTACAAAAAGGAGCTCAGCTGTTGTTGCTGCTGTCTCTCTGTGATCTCTAGTGGGACGCTCGCTCTTCCTGCTAAGACAAAATGTCCACCCCCTTACCCTTTTATTAGTAACCCGAAGAGACCACGTGTGGATTAAACCTTTCAACCTCCCTCTGTTCAGGATTTTGCTGTGTCCACTGTCCCCGTCTGCGGCGGAGCCCGACTCAAAAACATCTGCTCCATGGGAGGTCCAGACACAATCATCATCAGCAACAGCGACGGAGCCAAGAAGACGCTCCGGGTAAGAGTGTGTGTGCGCACAGATGTTTTCTACTCCAGAGTTTGTCAAAGTAAATGTAAAATATTGTTAAACTTTGTTTTAACCTGGCACTTTTCTTGATATTCTGGCTCTAGACATCATGTTAGCTTAATATTTGAGGCTTTTTAAAAGCACTGCAGGACACACAGGTCAGAGCTTCATCCTACAGAAATGATAATGACCCAAAACTTTAGTCCAAGCTATACCAGAGCTACCTCAGGATAAAAAGAGCTGGTTTGTAATGAACTGGACAGAAGAGTGAAGGCAAAGTGTGCAAATGTGTGTCACACATTTCTGGGAAGAGCTCTCTCAAAAAATATTTCATTCCCATTTTAGAAAGAAACAATGTCACAAGTGTGTTTACGTGTTAAATCGGCCAAAGATGGTCTCTCTGATGAGTCCAAAGTTTAGGATATATTTTGGTTTATAAGTTAATTCCATTTTTTTAAACTTGTTTATTCATCATTTATATTTGTGCACTCGTCAGCCTGACTCGCTCTGAAAACGACCAAACGCTGCTCTCATTGTGTCTTTTTTTTGCCAGCCTGGTTCATTTTTGTTTCCACTTCCTGCTTCTTTTTAAAACTACGACGACTGAAACTTTCACTGAGGACGAGTTGTACAAATGTTTATATTTCTGAACCTCCTCAATTAACCAAGTGTTCGACCTTTACTGATTTAAAACAACGATTTTGAAAACTGTGGAGATGGAGAAACAGCCAGAAATACTAAAGCAGAAACACTCCACTACCAGCTCTTGGGGTCTGCAGTGCCGTAACATGTAGTTACATTTCTTACATCTAGGATAAAGTCTGAGTAAATCTTGCACAGATGAAGATACAGGGTGAGCTGGCTAAAATTAAATCCTCAGCAAAAATAATCATTCAATGTGGCTAATATCTGTGTTTTACTTGAAACTTGAAAATGTTTCCTGTAACAATACGTTTTCTTTAAGAAGCTGCAGGCAAGATGAGCATTATACAGTTTTGTTTGATTCAGATCTCTACAGTGAAGGAGTGTAAAGTTAGCATCATGTGTAGAGCCACAACAGCAACATTAATAGCAAGTATGCAGAACTGTCTCTTAAAGAGTCATGGTTATGAACAGCCACACCCTGATTTCAACACAGACTGTCTGTCTCTGTGTGTCGTCATATATTTTATTGGTTTTACCCAAACATAAATGTAAAAATGACTAAATACTTATCATCATTATTATCATTATTATTGGAGCTAATGTAATTCTCCAGAACCTCTTACCAGTTCTAAATAAAGTATATAATCTCTTTTCACAGCTGATGACATGTTATTGTTTGCAGCAGCGTTGCCTCTGAGACTGATGTGTGATGCTGGATGTGTGTGTGTGTTTGTTTCCAGATGATGGAACAGCTGACTGACCACCATTACGAAGTGCTCACCGTCCCAGAGGAGTCGGCAGCAAACTGCATTTACATCAAAGGTCCGTCCAAACGGGACTTCCTGCTGCACCGGCCTGCGGAGGAATGTCCCGACAGCGTCTCTGTGAGTACAGATGAGGATTTGGTTTCAGAAAGAGACTCGGTTAAAGGGTTTTTAGAGCGGTATTGTTTTAATTTGTGGAAGGACAAAAAGAAAAAAAATTTCATGGCTTCAGAATTTGGAGACGGATTTGGTTGGAAGTTTGGCTAAAATTAGAGGAATCAAATGTGGACTTTTACTTCCTGTTATAGGTTAAGCTCCAAAAATACTGATTCCTGCAGTGATGGAAAAACTTTTTTAAACTCACACTTCACACCCACATTTAACCAAACATTCATTACAAGAATTAAAGTCTTTAGGCTGAAATGCACCAACACAACGGTTTGTGGTCATAGAAGTGAAGCAAATCTGTGCACAGAGATATCTAATTTTAAACTGTTTGTGGCTCCTCGAGGTGTCTTGTGAAGCTGTAGTTTTGCTCTCAGCTCTGTCCTCCATCTTTGACCTGTTAAAAATGTGAGTTGGAGGCAGAAGAAATGTCAAGATATCTGGAATAGTTCACTACAGTGAGTGAAAAGGGGAATTTATAAAAACGTTTATAAAATAGTTGCTGCACTTTATATGAGGATTCAGACAGATTCATGTAAATTGTAAGTAAAATTGCTTATATATTCAATAAAGTACACCCTCTTAGTTTTTTATTTTGCTCTCTGAATTACATTTGTTCATGAGAAATGTTATGAATCCAAACATAGATTTACGATGTGATCGTGTAGCACCGGCCTGTGCAGCTTGTATTTGAACAGTGAGTCATTCAGATGATTTCTAGCCACTGAGGCAGTTGTTCCTCCTTTGTATGTCCAGAGTATGTGTCTGGGTGCATGATCCGTTTCCTCTCTCCTCTCTGCAGGCCTTCCAGAAGCTGCAGGACTACACCCTCCTGCCGACGGCCTGCAGCGAGGCCTCCAAACTGGGAGCGTCTCTGTCCTCGCTCTGCCTCCTCATCAACAGAAAGCACACGTATTTCTGAAATCCAGCGCAGGTTACACAGCTTTCATCTGCACGTTTGGTGGCGGGGGCCTGAGTTAAAGATAGCGTATTTATTGTTGGGAGGAAACACCGACGTGCAGCATTTGTAGGAGGCAGGATTACGACACATGTGCGCCCCCTGCTGAACGCACAACGCAGCCTAATCGTAAAACCACTAAGTTCAGCTGTAGCCTGTTTTAATTTACTCTTTCTCCCCATGAGCTTGGACTTTCTGCAGACTTCATCCTGTTTTAATTCTCCTGTGAACCAAACCAGTAGGAAAGTTGTAGCCTTGAATTATAATCATTTGTTTGGCAGCAGTTATTTAATTTTTGATATAATTGAAATTAGTGCCCGTTAAGTCCATTTAGATTTTAGTCTTGTTACGGTCGTTGATGATGCTGAATTCAGACTTGCAGATACCCAGTGGTACATACATTTATTTTTAATGGCTAGCCTTCGTGTATAAGGCAACAGTCTCTGTTATTTTGTTGTTCTAGTGACATGTATAGAACATCTAGCTGCTAAATGTAGATTTGCTTTAGCTTTGAAATGTGTGAATTTGTAGCAATTGTAGAGATTAATCAGATCCAACTTTTTACAGTACTTGTTCCTGTGTCATTTACTGGATTAGGTACACGAGGGCTCAAACTAATACAGCCCTACCTTCATTAAGGGTTTATAATGTTCAGATTTGTATGATTTGCTAGTTTTAGCATCATACATCATAAGGTACAACTGACACCTCAACTGAACATTTTAACCCTTTGAGGTTAATATCCATTGCAGGATTGTTATATTAATTTAGTTTAATGTTCTTAATAACTGTCAAGTAAATGTGTGTAAACCATCAACCATGTGCACATTAAAACACTCCAGCTTCAACAAATTTCTTCAGATTTATTCGTTTGTTAGAAAGTGAACATGTTTAACGGTTGGACTTGGCAACTCTCTCCAACTCGTCCTTCTTCTTGATGGCGTAAGAGTTAGATGAACCCTGAAAGAGCAGGACATTTAAGTTTAATACACATCTGGATGTCGTCTCCAAGGGCGTACAAAGTAAGTTCAGAGAGAGGAAATAGCAACAGGATGAAGTGTTACCTTAGCAGCATTGATCAGCTCATCAGCCAGGCACTCAGCGATGGTCTTGATGTTCCTGAAAGCGGCTTCTCTTGCTCCTGTGCACAGCAGCCAGATAGCCTACAATAAAAGACAGGGCAGAACATTAGCAATGTGAGAGAGACTCTGGTTTTATTAGAGTGGTCTGTGGTGTCTTGTGTCTGAGTTGGTGATTGACTGGGCCACATCAGACTACAGCCAATGAATAAGCAAAGACATTTCCTCTACGAGCACTCTAGCACACCAAGATAATGGGTAATATCCAGGCGTGACTCTAGCCTCGTTTGGCACATTAAATACGTGATTACTTGGGTCAAGACTTGAAGATGAGAGCAGGAATATTCAGTATTTGGGAGGAGACGTGCAGCCTCTAAGAACTGATTTTACCACTTAATTCTTAACATACTAAAACAGATGAATAAATTCTAAATTTACTGAAAAATGCACCTAGGATCAGGAATCACAAAACCCAAAATTAAAATTGTAGAATAAGTGTCACCTGGTTGACTCTACGGAGGGGTGACACGTCCACAGCCTGCCTCCTGACGGTACCAGCGCGACCGATACGGGTGGAGTCCTCACGGGGTCCACTGTTGATGATGGCGTTAACCAAGACCTGGAGGGGATTCTGGGAACAACATCGAAGAATTATAAATATTATAGTGGACATGAAGGAAGTCATCAACAATACAGGACATCTACTGAACACCTTCGTGTTTATCGTTGTTGGGAGATGAGAGCAGGCGCCCTGGCTTGGTTCATAAATGAATTACCCTACTCTTGGCAGCAATAGTCACATTTGTAGAATGATTATTAAATACACAAAAAAAATTAACAGTGCAGGATGTTTATTCTATGCTGTCTGATGAAAATATAATTTACAACTCATGTAAATGGTACAACCAGTCTCTCCTGTTCATTCAAATCAATATATTTAATCCAAATGGACTAAAGGAAAATCAATGTAGTGTCTCAAGATAAACCCACCCCACAGAACCAGTTTTGAAATCATAAGCATAAGACACGTAACCATAGAGTGGCAGTACCTCTCCAGTCAGCAGGTGGATGATCTCAAAGGCGTGCTTAACAATGCGCACGGTCATCAGCTTCTTGCCGTTGTTGCGGCCGTGCATCATCATGGAGTTGGTCAGACGCTCCACGATGGGACACTGGGCCTTGCGGAAACGCTTGGCGGCATAACGTCCACCAGAGTGTGGCAGGTACTTGGCGTACTTCTCTTTTACAGCAATGTAATCCTGCAGAAGTTAAGGATAGTTTCTGTAAACGTCACATTTTATCCACATCTGAAGACAACAACATGCTAGTAGGTTTGGTATAATGTGTGGTGTATCTGAGCCGGTGATTGACTGGGCCACATGAGACTACAGCCAATGAATAAGCAAAGATCTTTTCCTCTGCGAGCACTCTAGCACACCAGGTCAACAGGACAGTGTCCAGGCGTGACTCTAGCCTCGGTTTATGAACAACAAATGAACAAAATGACAGCACATCCCTACCTGCAGGGAGATGTCATTGATCTGGACATCGTCTGTGCTCCACTTGCCAAAGAGCTTGATCTCTGGGGTCTCAGCCACAGCTGGGGCAGTCTCCCACTCAGTCACTGAGGGAAAAAAACAACAAAAACATGATTTTAACAAACGAGGAAAAAATATATCCAAATACGTTAAAGCTAATTTCACTACCACTGTCAAAAGACTTAACATTGTTCAGATAAGGTCCCAACAGCTTGTCAAGTTGACTATATAGTGATGGTAACTTTTTAAATCATAAAATAAGACCGATACATTTGATAATTAAACGTGTTTTTAAGGGCTCAAGTTTCAAAGTCAAGCTCCACTGAGAGCATCCAAGTTTCCTTTTTTAAAAACGAGCCGACGTTTAAACTTTCAACAAAATGCAAAAAAAACTTCCAACAAAACAGAAAACACATGATATTTCTTTATAAAACATGTACTCGTGGCTGTAAATAAATCAGAAATGACTGTGTAAAGTCAGTACTTGGTGAAGTCCTCTTAAGCAGCAGGGCCGGAGCCGAAGCCTTCTTTACGTTAATATTAGCAAACTTAGCCAAGGAGCTAAGAAACGTCCGCAAAGTACCGTAGATGTGATTTCTATTAAGCTTCGATATTTTCCGCGGTTAAAAGGGGACATTTGAAACAGTGCGGCCGCGACATTTTGTGAAAATCTGTACTGGACGTGTCATCTATGGAAGCGGCTAACCGACATGCAGCATCCACATGTGCTAACGAACTAGCCACATGCTAACACTGCGCTCGTTCGGTAACATTGACAGGGAATAAAACCACTTTTCGGTAAAAAATTAGATATTTTGTTTGGATTTATCAGGCCGCGTAAGTCCATATCGCTTCCATATATCCATCATTTGCCTTTTACGTGGTGTTTAAAGCAAATAAAAGGTGAATTTTGCACTCACTTGTGTCTGCCGTTGTGTACCACACTTCTCTGAGACGGAAAAGGGCCTTTACGGGGCGCCGCGTGCAGATATCCGGTCCGCTGGTTGGCTACTTCCGGACCGCAAAGCATCATGGGAAATGTATTCTAAGAGAAGATATTTTTTTTATTTGTCTCACGCACAGGTATACATAGTACAACGCACAGTGAAATGTATTTTTGTACCTGGAGACAGAAGTAACAAAAAGGTAAAAACGGTACAAACTCTAACCTATTAACTTGGATGCTAATTCCAAGATTTACTGTTCTCATTCTAATAACTACTAAGAAATGGAGCTTGGATGGATGGATGGATGGATGGATGGATGGATGGATGGATGGATGGATGGATAGATAGATAGATAGATAGATAGATAGATAGATAGATAGATAGATAGATAGATAGATAGATAGAATAAAATACTGAGATCAAGCTACAGAGATATTAATAAAAATGTAACCTCATGTTTCTTGTTTTTTCTAATATAGTAATCGCCTGACTCAAGCGTCTACTAATGAGGCCTCATTTCTGATTAGGATGCTGAATTACCTAAGTTAATACGACAAATTTGTCAGTTTTCTTGTGATATCATGAAAAAGTATCAGAAATTTTAATCAAATACACAGAAAAATGTTCAAAGCTGTTTTTTATTGAGGAACCGAGAACATTTGACACCATTTCTTTTGCAGGGCAAATGCTGTAGAAACAGTAGGACACCGTCAAAATAGTACTATATATAGCCTCAGGTGTTAAAAAAAAAAAAAAAAAAAAAAAAAAAGTCCATATCAGCATTTACCATTTGTATAACAAGAAAAGTGAACAGACCAGGACATCCCTTAAATCCATAGTTTATGCAGGTAATTTGTGCAAGCATAAAGACATGCAAGGGATGCAACAATAGTAAAACAACACTTGGAACTGAACACTTTTAATACAGTTAAAATTATCCCATTTTTATAAGATCCCTTCAGACTGTGCAATTTGTACGTTAGTCTTTCAAGAGTCGCTTGTTTTAACATACAATTAATGTTTTTATGTTTCTTTTAGGTACAACAGGCCACGAGAAACAGCCAAAAAAATGTTCAGACAAATTAATCCCTTTTTCTTTACTTTTCTTTTCTTTTTTTTTAACAAAGACAAACAAACATGAAGGTTTCTAAAACGCCTGAGATATCTAAATGTGATGGGAGGTAAAGAGTTTGGTGTACCAGTAAACACTGCACTGCCACTCTCTAGTCACTCTGTGCTGGGTGTCACCCTCTCGTTACTTAAAGGCAGTGTGTCTTAGCACTTTGGTAATGGACATGAAAGACAAAGAGGCCTGGGGGGGAGGGAAAGTTTAAGGCTCGATCTACTAAAGCGATGGAGTACAGCTCCATGAACGCGTTAACAAACGTTTACACAGATTATCAGATCAGACGTGCACACTATAATAAAAAACTGGGTAAAAATGGAAGAATAAAAAGTTATAAATTACTGCTTCATCGGATGAGCAGGGCAGTTCGTTCGCACGTTAGACAGGACGACAGAACGTCGCTCAGGCACCGTCGTGTTGTGTGGCGTTTTTGAGGTATGTGTGATCAAACTGACACACATGTGGGTGAACTGTATGCATGCGAGTACAGTACTAATTAATTAAACCATTTTAATACATAATTAAAAGGGCACCCCCACAATTTATGCTTTCCAGGACGCATGAAGAGATGTTTAAGTGTCTGATACATCAATGTCTGGGTTAAAATGATAAAAAATCCAAAGTAGGAAGGGTTTCATCAAAAAGTCAATGGAAAAATTAAAAAAATCAAAACGTCTTAAACTCTCAACTTGTGCTACATCATTGTTTTTTTTTTTTACAATGTTTAATGTGTCCTGGAAATACTAAAATGCAGAAATGCTCCTTTAAAGTCTGGTTTACAGATCCTAATACCATAAAAGCAGCTAATCGCTTAACCTTCACCGGCTGAACAGGAGTCTGAACTTTTACATTTTTTTTTTTATAGTTCTGACAACTGTCAGGTGGCAACAACACTGGTTTAAAATAAACAATAAAAGTATTAGACTTAAAAGACTGTTTTTTTTCTTTTCAAAACACACTTTTTCCAAGAGGAAGTTGAGAAGACTGATACCACTCACATGTCTCTATTAGCAGCAGCAGCAGAAACCTCCTCTGGGGAAGAAAAATTAAATCAATGCCAAAGGCTGCAGTTCCTCAAATGGCCACTAGAGGATGGCTCCAGAAGAAACTCAATCCATGCAGACCTCCATGTTAAAAACGTCCAACTTTAACAGCTGGAGTAAATGTGTTTACAGACTGGTACTGAAAATCATTTTAGTCTCTATGGCTAAATTGTCCATTCAGAAGAACTGAGCAGGAGGTGATTTTCTGTTTTACATGTTGGTGCCATCACAGATTGACTTAAGGTTGACCCCTTGGATCATTTTCTGATTAGCCAGGACAGCGTTGCCATTCGTGTGATTGTTAACGTATTTGTACGATAATATCAAACTCTGTATGATCAGTAATGTACGATAATTTGACTCCTTCAATACTTGGCTATTAGCAAACACAAACAGTGCTGTTGCTCAAATAAACGATGATATTTATTTTTCTGCAATGTCTGACTCAAATTGGTTGTATATACTTTTCCTAATTTTTTCCATCTTACATATTCATTTCCATCTGGCAACACTGAGCCAGGAGTTAGGTGGAGTCATTGCCAAGATGGCGGCTGCTGGAGCCATCACAAAAACTGCTATTCAGGAAGGTTCATTCATCTTTATATACAGTCCATGCTCTATGTTCTTAGCTCAGCATATAAACTGGAAACAACGTTGTTTTTGTCAAATGTCAACCAAGTCATGTCATGTTTCACTTCAGTTTTTGTACACATTGAATGTATGAAACACAATGTGTTCAGAAGCAGTGATAGGCAGATTTTGTCAGTTTAGGACGGACGGACGGACGGACAGGCTAACCGTTGTATCTTGTTTCGAGTCTTTAGGCTAGGCTAATCTAAGCTAACCTACTGTTGGCTGTAGCTCCATATTTATTGTATGATACGCGAGAGTGGTATCAATCTTCTCAATAACTCTTAACAAAACGCGAAACTATTTCTTTAAAAATAAAGAGTTATTTGGATGAGCGTAACAAAAAAAACATCTAGAAATCAGTAACCTCATCAACAGAAAACACCAGGAAAATAAAACCTTGTGAGTCTGTTTGATTGAAATGAGATTATTTCCCTTAAGAGAATCCTCACCATGTTGTCCAACTACAGAGGTGGGCTTTTCAAACATATATGATGTTAATAGCATATAAAAACTGTAAAGTGTGTCTCTGTGTGTGTCTGAGTTTGCTGCGAGGGAGTTTCGTTCTAGTCCAGCCACTTCTCCATACATGTGTGGAACACGGTTTCATTCGAGTGCCACCGGATGTGTTCGACGCCGGGAATGGAGCAGATGATCACATCTCCACGAGCCGCCAGCGTCTTCAGGCCAAAAACATCCCTCAGATAGAACTGGGAAAAGAAAACGGCGCACAAATTCTTAGTTAATCAATTGCAGGGGTTATAAGAGACTGACACGCACTCTACTCCACAAACACATTCAAAACACTACAGTTGATCCTCATAATAATGCTCTTGTAGTTATGTTTGTACATGAATGTATGGGTAGATATATGTATATGTATGTGTATACACGTATGTTATAGTTATATAGTATACATTATTATATGTCATATATAAATATTGCTACTATTTTATAACTTATTATAGTATATATTGATTTAACATAGGGAGAAGGGGTGGGATTTAACAAGCATTGGCTTCTTCCTACTCCTTTTGAACATAAAAAGTTTTGTTGTTTTTTTACTTTGCGTTGTTGTCTTATGATTGTTCTTATTCTTTTTTCTTTCATTCATTAAATTGCAATTCTCCTAGTATTTCTGGGGTTGCAACTCCCAAATATATTTTTCCCGTGTTTGTTAATATTTTACAAAACTATGCAGGATGATCTACCACCAGGTCCTGTTTGCAGTGCATCCATGCATGAACACAAAACTGCAACTAGGTGACTAGGATACTGAAGCAAACTTAAAAACATGATTATTTTCAAGCAAGTTCTGCAGTTAGAAGAAAAGTCTCTCTGTAAGATTTTTAAGCAGATATCGTGGACATTTATTTGTCCATTTATCTAACAGGAAGACATCAAATTGATACCAAATATGTACATCGTGTATATTTGTTACAGAAGAAATAACAGACTCATAATGTATTGCACTGGGAGATGATACAACAACTGCCATAAATTAGGATTGAAATACTGGTGTTTAGAACTAGGTGTTTACTGTGCTTCATTTAAACCCATTGTCCTTATTAGTGGACACTTTAGTCTGCCATCTAGAGGTAGCAAATGTTAAAACTTATTTATTTATGCTTATTAACATTTCTAGTTTGATAGGACAGCACGTACTCGTTTGAGGATGTTGGGACTTCATTGTTTGCAATTCTCTCATTGCACATGTGATCAATGTTCAGGTATTAAAATAAACATTTATATATTCTGTCACACACTGGTGACTTCTTTATAATATAAATAATGAAATAATACCAGTGTCCACATATGACTTTGTATTTTTTTCAAAAACTACTACTTCCTGTTCAAAGATGATACTTGCTGGAAGCTGATACTTCCCAAATATGTTGAAGGAATTGAAAATGTTTACCAAAATGTTTTGATGAGACTGAAAACAAACTGATTTATTTCTCTTTAAATCAAGATTTGATTTTTTGTGTGAAGTTCTTGTGGTCTTGATGAGCAGTGATTTAAGGAGTGGGACACTTCTGGTGGCAGATACTATTTGTTAGATTGGGATAAAAACGCATTTATAATATTGTATTAGGGGATTTTAAAGGGGTTTTGACAGTCAATAATGAACTATTAATCACTAAAGATTTCTTGAACTAAACCAAAAAACAGTTTCACTCACATCCTGGTGCTGCATCTCAACGACGGTCTCGTTATCGTCAAAGAATCCAAACTGGCTGTAAAACAAGAACGAGGCAGAGGGATAAAATGTGTGAGAGCATCACATGAGAGTCATCGGAGAGTCTGAAAAAAGAGCATATGATGTGAAGTGTGATCTGAGCACAGAAAGTTTTTTTTTATTTTCCCTGGGAGGAAAAAAAGATGTTGTGGAAGTCATGTTAAATCAGTGGAAAGAAAAAAACCCTCAGCTGACTGAAGTGTTCTTATAATAATTAACTCACATTCACCTGAAACATCAGAAAAATGGATCTAAGATCACGTCAGATCAAAAAGAAACTGAACGAGCCAGAGGATAAACTCACCTCGACTGCCAGGGAGTGATGACTCCGTCGTCTGGTCCTCCGACCAACACCAGCTTTTTGATTTTGAGGAAGTTTGTCTTCCACTCTACGGTTGGAAAATACAACGCGCTCAGTGTGATTATACAAACACCAGAAGTGTTTAAGGCACCATGTTTGAAGGCTGACCCTGATTTCAAATCTTGTTCAAACAAATCTTTATTGTAGTGTTAATCTTTAAGATGAAACTTTTCTTATCCAGTTACATGTGACACAAAACTGCTCCAGCCTGTTGGCCGTTTGCGTAAATGTTGCATATTTTGATGGGTTTGTCCAATGCATTGCGTCACTGTGCTATTCATCATTATTATTATTAGTTTATTGAATTGGGACAGTGTTAGTCATCAGTGTAAATGCACTGCCCTTAGCACACATGCTAATTTTCAGGTGTAGTCCTAAGGCAGCTACACAACACACACAGAGAAGACTTTAAAAACAACAATCATACAATAGACAATTACATGACAGACATGGACCAAGAACCAAAGAGTATGTAACAGATTAAGAAAAGTATTTAGGCTCTGTGAGTACATGCCTGATTAATTTTTAACCAGCATTGGAGATTTTTGCTTCTTAAAAAAGTAAGTAGTTGTCACAGTTTCAGATGTGCGGTGGTAACTTGTTCCAGGAATATGTTCCTCTTACAGAAGAGACCATCTGGGAGAATTTAGTTCTACGCCTCGGTACGTTACAGTTGCCTCTAGTTAGAGCTCTCATTCTTCATTCTTCAAAGTTTTTTTTTCTCTGGATGAATTCATTCAGTGGTGGGGGGGGACAAAACTTTGAAGATGAGACAGACATCCATAAAGATTCGGTGGCTGTCTAGATCGAGAATGTTTTTTGGACGTTACAATAATGAAAGTGAAGAGGGTTCCTGTCCTACATTTTAACTGTATGTTGTCACATTCATTTTATTATTTTATTTTACTCCAATAAAGTTGAAGCAGGATTTGATTGGCTTGAGATGATAGTGAATTACGAGTTAATTATAGTTCCTTGATTCCTGGTCATGAGATCAGCTGATCAGCTGTCGCAAAGACAAACACGCACTGATTGGTTCACACATTCAACGTATAGACGAAGCATTCTCTTAAGCAATGTGCTGACCTGTTGCATTTGGATTTGGTCTCTCGCCGTTGAGTAAAGCCAAATAATCACTGCTGTTCACGTACAGGTCTCTGTGGTGGGGGTCTGGAGGGAGGAAGGAGGAGGGAGGGCAAGGACAAGGAACGAGAATGTCAAAATACAGCAGTAGTTCTATGATCTGAACCACAACTCTCTGTTACAATAACCGTGTCGGAAAAAGACATAACCATCACAAGTTTTCAGAGTGAATCTCTCATTTTCTAATCATTTTTCCTGGACTCTCACCGTTCCAGTAGTTGCAGATGGATATCCTTTGACCTATCGCAGTGTAACAGATGTGGTAGAGGTTTGACTTCACAAACTGAGGGAACAGGTACTTTAAGTAGTCTGTGTCTGAGAAGAAACAAGAGAAGAAAGAACAAGCCAGAGAGAAGAAACATGTTAGTCAGTTGCACCGGTTTCTGGCTCTTAGAGAAACAAGTCCAGCAAGTATCTGATGAGTTTTTACTCTCAAACTCCCCACCAGTCCTGTAGAACTGAATAAGCTACTTGGCAAAATGTCTTTTCAAAACTCTTCTAGTCCAGCTGACGCTTTTAAATGTCACGTTTGCATCCACCTGAGAAATATAAGTCATGTATTGCTTTCTATTTTATCTCTGCTCTTGCCTCCTCTTGGAAACGTCTGGAGCTTTTAGCTGCATCATGCTCAGCCATGTTCACCAGCTAGCTGCTAATTGTGTCAGTCTGCTGTTTGGTGCCTAAAATAACCGCCTGCTGGGGCTGAACATGAAAATAGGAATATGTCACAGAAGAGTTAACTTGAAGCAAGGCGGCTATATGCCGAGCTGAACACATCATCACGCTCCATTAAGCGGGAGGGCAGATGCAGACTTGGGTTTCAATTCTCTGTAGGTTCAGTGCTGCAAGACATTATGAACACGGTCATGTGTTCAGCCTGTTTTCAAGTTGGACTAACCTCCGTACTGCCCGGCCTGAGGCGAGGACAGCGAGATGAAGGAGTGCACGTTGTGGTTGGACAGAGTGGAGAGGATTCCTCTGCAAACCAGGCCACCTGTAGTAAAAAAAACAAAATGTCCTTCTCATATATTTGCAGCTTTGTGGGGATAAATAGGTCACCGAGTCCTCCTTTAATATCTCTGATGCGTCGCAGAACAAAGACAGATGGGAAATACGTCAACTGTAGATATTTAATTAACCATTAATTAAAACACAAACAGCAGGAAATCCTCTCAGTTCAGAAGGTGGAAGATGAAACTATTTGGCTATTTTAACTTAAATATGTCTGAAAATACTCTTGCTAATTACACTTCTGCACATTATTTTTTTCACATTCATTTGCATTTTAATTTAATTTCACCAAAGCTTGATCTTCAATCTGTGAAAACGAATAACGAACAATAAGAATCTGGGATCTAAAGCTCCTCAGAGAATCAAGTTTCAGAAACTGCTGAGTGAAGAAAATCTGTTCATATAGTTTATTTTTCTTCTCCTAGTTTTTACAGCGAGACGCAGGAAGAGCTGGGGATTTCCAGACACTGAAACCGAAGCTTTGAGAAATAAAACATTTACAGTTTACAGCAATCAGAGACACTTGAGCTAAATGATTTATTTACTGTATATTTCATGTAAATTGGACTGTGCACATTTTCTGCAAACCTTACTTCTACTTCTTACTCTCACACTTATTCCTATTTTATTCTATTCTATTCTTATGTCTGTTTTGTTCATGTATGTCTTTTTTTTTCTTATCTCGTGACTCTTGGACAAAATAATTTCCCGGCAGGGATCAATAAAGTGATCTTGAATCTTGAAACAGCACCACTGTGATGGAAGTCTCAGGAAAAATGGCTTATTTTGACTGCATTTAAATCAGTCTCGGTTATTATTTCACTCGCACTCTGACCTTGAGAGTAGCAGATGAAGTGGACCCCTTCTTCTGCGTTTTGAATTATTGGGTATATAGCTGCCTTGAACCCCTCCACCTGTTTCCACATGGGCTGCAGACTGGCGCTTCTGTCAAACAAGTCGATGATGGTTACGTTTGTTCCAGGATGAGACTGCAGGAAAGAGAAGGAGTTAGGTTTTTCACTGATTAACAGCTGATCAACAGCTACAAGAATCAACACGCTAACCTCAGCAAGACTGAGCTCAGATTTCAGCGTTATCAAAGGTGGATGTTTGGCTTGCTGGAGAGGATGGCTTCAAATATTGATGATTCATTAGGAAGGCGGGAGTGCAGACTAACTGAATCAGAAGCAATGAGGTCTGAATTTCCGCTTCCGATTCTTGCCCCTCCAAAAATATCTAGTCTTGTCGCAATCCACTGCTTTATAACATAGAATAAAACAGGAACTAGATGGTAATTCAACCCCATGACCTTGTCAGAGTCCCCACAGAAAAACTTCCCTTTTCTTTTCCTAACCGCACCAGATGGGCTACAGGTGTGTGAGTGCTTTGGGCAAATCAAGAAGACGAGCAGGAAGGGGCACATTTCATCACCATGTGTTCAAATGCTACTGACAGCTTTATTGAATAAGTCCTCCTTCATAAAACCTGTTTCTTTCCACTTAAGTACACCGAACTGTCTCCCTAATAAATACTTTGTTGTCATGTTCTTTTTTTTTATTATGAAGCATCTAAATCCAAAATAACACATTTATAATTATATAATTGCACGTTTCATGTATATTAATTTACATTATAGTAGTTTTTCTACAGGAACAAGACCGACATCTTGTCACAGTACAAGATTATTTGCTGACTCTACTGCGAAGATGACAGCTGACTAATGTACAAGTACTTTTCATGGTACAGATCCACCTTTTGCTGATAACACAAGCTGAAAGGCCTGCAGAATGTACTTTCAAATATCTTTCTGCACCCCAAAATATCCCCTAAAACAGTAACACCGGACCAGTTTCTGTAAATCGAGGGCACTCACCTCGTTGATGAAACGCTGTAAGTTTATAAAATCCCCCGAGCTGTCGAACAAACCGTGCACGATGATCACCGGCTTGTACCCGACCACTGCAGCCAGGAGACACGCACAGAGCAGCGGACACAGCAGCCCGGACGCCCCGCTGCCGCTACCCCTCCACCTCCTCGTCTGACTTGCAACATGGTAGCCTTTCATAATGACTTAAAATTATTTTTTAAAAAACGCAAAAGGTTTTTAGAAAGAAAAAAGACGATGTAAAAGAAAATAAAAACATTAATGTTTAGCTCAAATCATCCTCAACTCCATTTTTTTTTTTTTTTTTTCCAGCTGCGGCACAGATGAGCAGATCGTCCCCCTTGAATCCCCTTGAATAATCCGTCTGACGCCTTCACTGGGCTCCCTAAGCATTTACGTGTTGGTTACACTCCCGATAAAACACTCTAGAGCTGCAGCTGCTCTGCTGCTTTTGTTTGTTCCGGTTTTAAATTAAAGGTGAAGCGGACGCCAGTGACGTCACTTCCCGTTTCCAGTGGACCAATCAGAGCGAAGTGGGGTTCCACAAATTCACGTGGAGGACGTTTCCTGGCAACACGTTTTTATTATTTACCTTTTACTTTATTTATATTTGTAACTTTAACTTAATGTTAGTTCTATATTTTATTAAAAAAAAATCTATTCTTATTAAATTTGTTCTGCTGTGTTACTGAGCTGGCAAACGATTTTAAAATAATTAATAGTTTTAATTTTTGTTTAATTTATGGAAACATTAACTCAGGGTTTAACCTTATTTGTGTTATATTTGGATCTTTACCAGTAAAATGTGAAAATGAAATAAAGGTTGTTTCTTTTCTGACATTTTACAATGATTGTTTATTTTTATGAAGAGATTTTATATTTATTTATTTTTTAAAAAAACACAGACAAATATGTTCTAACTTGGCTACGATCAAATCAGAATTCGAATCAACACTTCTATAAACATCTGCGGCAAATGTTAATCTGTAAAGTGTGTTTAGTTGCAGTGGCTGCATGGGGTTTTACTTACTGGTGAAGCACAAATAAACAAAAACTTGTAGCACAAATAAAATGTTGACAAAGTCTCATTATGGCCAGAGGAAAAACACTGGGGCCGCCCTGATGTAAAATGTATCCATGGGTCTCTATCGTCCTCCTGAAAGCAGTAACCTGGATAAAAACATATCTACTCATGAGTCCTTAAAGGTTTGGCTTGGTATTTCTTTGTAGTCAGAAACACTCTGAAGTCTTGCGATTTATTGCATATCTGAAATAGCTCAGTGATTTCTGTAGGAATATCAGTAACGAAAGCAGTCAATATCAATGATCAATACAAAAACAAACACCGTCCTCCACCCTGTCAGAGCACCCGCGAACACATAACCACTTGCACAAGAGTCACGTGATCACGGACTTTATTATCCAGTCCCCAGTCCTGCAAGTTGACACCAGAACTACACGTCCTGCTGAAGGGCCACAACTCTTCACATTCAAAACGCATCCAGAAAACCAGGCCTGAAAAACAGCTGCGGTTCCTTTTGCTTTCTGTCGCTTGGTCCATTTCTATGCTTTACAAAAATCAAAGGGATCCAACACATTTGTCAATCAACTCTGATGGGAAAAATATTAAGATACAAGAAAAATACTGGTCATCGCATGACTTGTAAAAGGAGTGCAGTCAGTTCACGCTTTGGCTTGTTCGGATTAATGCTGGAGTGTCAGGTTGGCTTCAACTTTCCTTCACTCAGAGACTCGGTAGCATCAGATTCCTCCAAACGAATCCACTGTAGCAACTCTGCAGCTAAAGCAGCTTGACTGAGCAAGAAACAGGATAATACATTGCTTCCCCAAAGCTTTAAAAGCATCAAAATCACATCAGAGACGCCGAGTTCACTCTCCCAGAATTAAATGCTCTGGTGACGAGTGCCATGAATGACAAAAAGCCACATCATCGAGACTGACACAAAATGTTTTCAGAAAACATAGTGCGAGTGGGTTCATCCTGTGGGTCCTACACGGTAGGCTGCAGCAGCTCATGCAGATGACACAAGGTGTCCTTCACTGTGCGAGCTAGTGTTTCCGCATTAGTCTCCTCGCAGCAGTTGAAGGCGGTGATGGAGAAGTGGACGTGGTCCGACTGGGGGTTGTAGCACACGGCGTAACCATCGGGGACGAGAGGCCCAAAACACATCACACTGTCTGTGTTAGCAGGCACCTGAAGGGAAACGACAGGAGAACACGAAGAAGACTTTACTACAAGAGGCTGAAAATAAAATCAAAAGTTCATTTTTTACCCTGAGAACTGTGATGCTTTCAGACTATTTTAAATGTTCATAAAAACATTGAGGTGTGATGGTGTGGATTTTTATAACAACCGCTGTTAATCAGATGGAATTAAAGTGAATTAAGTATTAATTATAAAAAATATCAGACAGCAGTTTTATTTAAAATAAAAATAAATTAAAAAATAATACAATACGATCAAATAATCCTGATTAAGCTAAGAGTTGACCCTTATTATCATCCAATATCATACAATTAAACAATTAAAACATATTAAACAAGAACATTGTTAGTGGATAAAATAATAAGACTTCAATGTATGTGTTTGTTTAATTTCACAAAATAAAAAACTGAATAAGTGAAAATAGTCTTTGTGACACAATTTTCTTTAAAAACCCAACATTTAAAATAGTCCCTAACAGGTCGAATACATCGGACAAATTCACAATTCACAACAACTTCAGCAAATTGTTGTAAAAAGCAAACGAGGATGACTTTGTTCTGAAACTCCTCTCTCCACTGATCTTTATACGGAGTTATAGCAACTTTCTACTGGGAAAATTGTGTTTAAAGATTAAAAAAAACGATTGAATAATTTAACGTAGAGCAGAAAGCAGACCTATCTGGTTGTTCTTGATATAAAAACATTTGTATGTAAAATGTTCAGAGCGACACTGACTTGAAAGGCTAAAATGTGAAAATGTGAAGTGAAAGAAAAGCTCTGATCGAGTTTGAGTCACCAGATTCAGTAGGTCACTACATTATAAAAGTGTTTTGACATAAAATGTGACTTGTAAAAAAGCAGGGGAATTACAACAGGTCATAAAAAGCATCGTATAAAACAAGTTATTTTAAAATCTGCCGGTCGTCACTTTAGAAAAGAGAAGAGCTTGATTACTGGAAATTCCCTCAATATAGTGTACGTGATGGCAGCAACTTTACAGATGTTATCGTCTGGGACAAAGTTCCCTCTCAAATATTCATAAAATGAACAACAAAAGTCCCGCTTCCTGTTGAGCGACAAACACAAACCTGTCCCGTGCGCAGCTTCCAGTGCGTCGCCAGGCCGTAGGCTGTATCCATGAAGATTTTGGGAATGCTCAGTCCCTCCTCGATGGCCTGCAGCTTGAGCCCCAGCAAGTGGTTATCAATACCGTGTCCTTTCAGCGCCTGAGCAGAAGAGAAAAGCAGCAAATAGATGAGTGTTTATCACGTAAAAATAATTAAAAAAATACAAATAAAGATAAAATATATTTGGTATTAACCTGTGTGGTCAGAGCTGCATAGGCATCAACAGCTTCTCTGAACAGCTCCAGCTTTGCTTCCCTCTGCAACACAACACATACAAGCCACTAAACATTTCTCAGCTATTTAATCACCTGCAGACAAAAAATAAATAATAAATAAAAATTCTCACGGATACGGATGGATCGTCAAAGGCAAGAATGAATTTGAGCGTCTGATTTGTGGGCGAGCGGATGTACTCCGTCCTTCCTCCTCGAAACATCCTCTGAGTGGCGATATCACAGGCAGGACAGACCTCGTTGTGGACTCTGGAGGAAGAAATAAAATACTATTATAAGGGCTGTGTTCATCAGATAAACACCAACGATGCAGGTTTTTTAATTTTTCTATTCTATTGTAGGTCTTTCTCTATTTCCCATTAATTTAGTGTTGTTAGTGAGACAGACTTGCAAAGTAAAAATGTCATTATGTGGTCTAGACTGGGGTTGGGTATTGGCAGGGACTTCACAATACGATACGTATCACGATACGTTAGTCACGATACGATACATTATTGTGATATTATGATATCATATGATATATTGCAATGTTCTACATGACTCACTGAGATATTTTAAATGCAGCTTAAAATACACGTTGTATATATGTACAGCAGATGACAGCGATAATTCAAGTCAAAAAACAATATTACTCCAAATGATTCACTTCCAATTTATTGCACTTGTACAGAAAAAGTGCGGAAGTTGTTCACATTCAGCACAAAACCGATATTCAGACTTTCAAAATCATTGTATTGGGAAAAAAAAATATCACGATATATTGCCACATTGATATTTTTTTTCCCACCCCTAGTGTAGATTGTTGTTTTTACTTTACATGTGACAATAAACAACTTGAATCTTGAGTCCACCTTAATGCACATTCTGCTTCCTGTTCCAGAGCTTGAGAGCAAAATACTTTTTTTGTGAAAAGTAAATGTATCTGAAGCTGTAGGTACAGTTCAAGCATCTGAGGAGTTCTGAGTAGAGAGAGCATCTGTACTCAACCTTAAGACCTGACAAAACACACAACAATTTGCAGATTTCTGTAGTCGCCAGTGGATGTGCCATTCTCTGGTTGCCTAGGTAACCCTCTCTTTCAGCTGAGTGAAACAAGGAGATCACAAAAACGCTGTGATCTGTAGTATATTCCGTCAACAACGGCGCTTGGGAAAGATGATCATGGAGTTTACAAGTGGCAAATGAAAACATTCTTAACATTAATCCAACATTTAACCTTTGTTTACGTATCTATGTCTAAAACTCTGTAAAATCCACAAACTTGAGGGAGTTCAACTGAAGCTGCATGATAATAACAGTGTCATTTTCTAATGGTTGTTATTATTCTCTAACAGAAATGTAGCATCAGTCTTCACTGACGTTAGTGGGGACGGCGCTGTCACTTGCTGCGTTTCCATTACCCCTAGAAATGCACAAAACCTAAATATCACAATAAAAAAAAATAGAAATGCCTGCATTTCGAAAAACCTCTCAAATATCCTCAAAACATTTCTTTTTTTCGCAATTCTTGTCAGTGGTGTTACTGGAGATGATGCAGGGGGTCATGTGACCAGTTAATTTGAAGTCCCTCTTCCTCAAAGCGACAAGACGAAACTTCACGAGAGTTACAGCTTATTTCAATGGAAACACGTACAAAGCACAGAAATATTTTGTGATGTGGACATGGAATGGAAACGCAGCTACTGACCGGTAGTAGGCGAGCTGCAGGGCGACCTGGATGAAGGAGTTTGGACTCAGCTTGTGCTGCTTGGGAAGCTCTTTGCCAAATCTCTTGAAGTTGAACACGTTGACGTCGAGGTCGTTGATCAGTCTGCAGAGAGATTGCAAACACGAGTGAGCGTTTGTGCAACAGGGAGGAATCGTGAATTTGGACTGTGATGACAGGACAGAAAGCTGCATAACTTTGATGGTTTCACATTTAGAGATAGGCATTAATAAGCGGTTCTTTAAAAGAACCGGTTCCATTCATCAATGTCATTAGCCTTTGTGTTTATCGATTCCAACTAACGATACTTTCTGTGCTGAATCTTTACGTCCCAGTCCAGAAAGTGGCGGTAATGCACCTAAATAGTTGTTTGTCAACCGCCATAAAACGATAGAAGAAGAATCTCTACTTTTTTATTCACATCACGCGATAGGGAGGATCCAGTGACCAATTTTCCGTTTGTTTTCTTACACAAGCTCTTATCTCTTGTTTAGAAACTCAATAAAATTGCTGTTGTTTACACAAAACCACGAACGCCTACTTTCTTCTACACCACAAAACTCACAGGAAGAGTTGATAAGGGAATCCATAAAGAACCGGATCGATAAGCAGAATCGATAATGGCATCAATATCAATAAATGCCCATCTCTTCTCATATTTCAATATATTAGATTTTGAAGACTGTGGTAACTCGTTAGGTCACAATTTTTAGCACGGATTTATGCATTTAAGTAACACTTAAAGGCAAATAAAATATTGTTGTAAGGTGACATGAGGACATTTTAAGTGTAACATCTGTCAACAGCTGCAACAATAAATCACTGTATGACAGGAGTTATATGAATTCTCAACAGTAGCATCAAAATTCTTCTAATTATATGTTTGTATCAACATCCACAATTCAGTTTTTGAGCAGAAAACATCTCATTTAGAACGATTTAGAAATGCTCTGAAGTTGTGTTTAGTTGTGGTTGTAAAAAAAAAAAAAAAAGAAAAAAGCAGCAGATAGAAAAGAGTGACTTTCGAGCGATTGAAAAAGGCAGCTAAGTCAAAGGGTGAATTATTTTCATCAAGGTTACATAAACACGGAGAAGATAAATGTGTTTACTCTCCTGCGGCTTTCCTCCAGAGCGGGTTTGTTCCAGCTGTGTTGGATTTTGGAGCAAACACCCGGCGGACGCTGTGTCCTGCACAATTTAACTCCAACTTAAACAACTGAGACTGTGGAAGGCTTACATGTCGAGGTTCTGCTTGGCCTGCTCTATGTCCCTCTTGATTTCTCTGTCTATGTGAAAGTAGAGCTTCTTGGGCATCGGTAGAGGGACCAGCGGCGCCCTCTTTGGGTCTGGCTTCTCACTGCAGACAAGAAAATAAAATATATGAAAACCTCTGAAACGAATGTGGCAATTTTCCACCTGAATTTTACTTTCCTAATTATACTACTGGAGCACTGACTGAGAAATTAATGAGATGTTTAACTGTTTTTAACTATTTGACACTAAAAGACAAAAAGAAACTTGGGCATGCTGTAAATACAAATATCAGAGTTTTAACATGTTAACCACATTATATAACACTAAGGTCGAAAGATATTTGCAAGATATTCATTAAAGGCAACCCACAAAACTGTGCAGCTACATGTTGTAGAGGATTTTGTTTTAGTTGGAAATCGTATGTGACCGCTGTGAGCAAGAAGGGAGAGAAAGGCAAAGTATTAGAAAGAGATAAACATGTGTCAGAGCTTTGGATTTTAAGAAGCTCGGTTTCCAACTGAAACTGCAGCAACAAAAACAGAAGCAGGAGTCCTGTGTATTCATGGATGTTTAGATAAAGTTTATCAGGCTCCGTGTTTGACGTGCGTTTGATGTTTCAGTCTGGGAACTGGTGACAACTGATAGACGACAAACAGATGTGAGTGGACTCGTTTTTTTTCAGTTACTCTGAGCCTCTGATTGTCAATATTTTACTGCCACAGGACGTGTGTTTTTTGTTCTGATAAAAGAACATAGCTTAACAACAGCTTCAATCTAAACTGTGGACAGTGGTTGTTTGACAACCTGCACTATTAGTTTGCCTGCTAGCAAACTCCTACTTAACGAAAACAACAGTAAAATTTAGGACTCTGCTAGTGGGGGAGGGGACATGTATGGGCTGCACAGGTCCGTAGTGTCTGGAGCAGCACAGGGTTGCCTGTGGATGTGCCTGTCTGCAAAGCTTGTATCGGTCGATCTCTAGTGACCAGTTTCTAGGAAAGACAGACGTAGCACTTAATAAAATGAGGGAACAAACTGCTTCTTTTTCTTTTGTTATATTTCTGGTAGACTCATCAAAAACTCTTCTCTTCCTGTGATTGATGTTCTTCAACATATATCTTATCAGATCATTTTATTTAGTGTCCATGTAAACAGTTAAGTGGGAATCTGCCTCTAGTTGGTTACTTCAGTTTAATCTTCTTTTTTTTTGATGCTGCTTCTGGGGAAAGTGGAAAAAAACATAAACTAAAAATAAATCAAACCTTTAAAATCCAAACCCCACTAATCAACCTAGGGACTCTTTATCTCACCAGTACTCCAGGATGTGATCCAGCAGTGTGGCTATGGGCGGACCCTCGGCTGTGGCCGGTTCATACAGAAGACCCCATGAGCCGTCCTCTCCTACGACAAACTGATCAAACAAACAAAGACAATAGTCAGCCCACTCCGATCAGCTGGCCTGTTCACACCCTTTCTTATCACATGTATTTTACTCCCACCTGCAGCGTTTTGTCAAACCAGCGATTCCCGCTGTTGGAGAACGTCCCGCCACCGTGTAGGACCTGCGCTGCTTTACGACTGGCGTACCTGTCAATCACAGCCGGAACAAACACGACACTTAAAGCCAGTAAATAATCCGTCACAATCTTTAGAGATAAATCTGCCAACCAGTAGCAACAGCTCAAATGAAGGAAGTGACACAATGATATCTGCACAGACAGAGGGGTTACTCAATGTTAGCAAACACAGAAATACCTGAGAGTGTGTGTGTGTGTATCTGCTCTTGTAAAGCTATCTTTCTGAGGACCAGCTTGAGTGGTCCAATATAAGAGTGAGGACATTTGTGCAAAGGCCGAGTCCTCGCTTCTTTACAAGACTGTTTAAGTGTTAAGGTATTAGAGTAAAGGTTGCAATATGCACTATGAATGCACTACGTCAATGAATTGTCCTCACAAAGACAGCCATACAAACGTGTGTGTTTGTGCATACTTCTCATCTGATATCCTCATGACTGGAGAATCCAGACACAGGGAGAAAAGTCCTGTTTCTATGAGCCGCACCGACTCCTGGTTCAGTTTATCTGAGTCAGAAAGAAGAAAACCACATTTAGGATCCAGTGACCAATGTCACTGAGTTTTTGTCTCGGAGCTAAATGGCTGCAAATAAAGGAGCTCAAAGAATCATGGACTGGTAATGAACTGTCTTGTAATAAATGGGTTAAAATATGCCAGTATAAATGCCGCCTAGTCTCCTTTCTTGGGTATGTAAGTGGTCATGTCACGTACCTCTGAGCAGGCGGTTGTAGGCCTGTCCCCAGGTGTGGCGGTGCTCGCTGGTCAGGATGCCCATCGGCTCCTTGTCAGTCTTCCAGGACTGAGACCGGATCCTCAGCAGCTGTGAGTGGATCTGACTCTCCGTCATCCGCGAGCCGTCGCTGTTGTAAACCTCCAGCTGGAAGAACTAGAAAAAGGAGGAAAGACGTCAGGAGGCTCAAAGATGCTGGAGAGATGAAGCTTTTTGTGTCCAAATTGTCAAATCCAGACACAAACTGAATATTAAAAAAAGCTGATTAGTTAATACACTTAAACAAATGGTTTTCTTTGACCACTACAGCAGTAATTTATGTATTTTTACATTTACATTTTTATTTCTTATAATAAAAAAACACTGAAACTATGTGATACCCTGTGAGTTTATGCAAACTGTTCCAAATCACTAATATTTTAGAGACCAACTGATCACATGTAAATTTAAGAACATACTTTGCACATTAAACATAGTTAAAAGACTATTAGCTGCAGACACTCTTAGAGTTAGCTTCTATATTCAACGCCTGAACACATAATATCTTAATGTAAAGGTGACTCGTTAACAAAATGGTAAACACGAGAAAAGTTTTCAGGTTTGTAAATACTTCTTCCATTAACACGTAATGGATCCAATGCTCCTGATGCACATTTTAATGCAAAATATACTTTAAATCAGAGTTAATAGTAAGAACATCTGCTGAAATGTCCAGAGAGCAGTCTCAGGCAAAGGTTAATCTCTAATCTCGCAGGATGACCTTCAGCCAAAACGTCCAGTGACGACCTCTAATCGGTTTAGTCCTTAAGAAACTTAATAGTTTAACTTAACAGTTGGCAAAGTGAACCAAATCTGCAGGTGAGGCTGCAGCTGCGACACACGACTGTCACTGGGGCAAAAATGTGATGTCTGTCCGTCTGCAGAACCCACCTGGTAGTTCCTGACGACTGTGATGTGTGTTGGCGAGCGCCGTGAGCGGCCGTAGTGGGCGATGTGGTCGTGTTTGGGGCCGGGGATCCTGCAGGAGGAGAAGAGGCGCGGGTAGAGCTCCATGCACAGAGGCTTCCCTCGCATGTACTCGACCGGCAGCTGCCCGCTGACGGACACACAGAGAAAACAAACTTTATTAGCGTTATAATGACTGATCCACCCACTCGGTGAATGTTTTTGCGAGACTTCCAAACCTGTATATGTCACATTGAGATCTGATATCTGTGAGATGCACTGAATGAATGAATATAACATTATATAATATTGTTTAGTCATGTGATGGCCAGTACTGATCCAGGTATTAGGTCAGTAAACCCCTGATAAATGTCTAAAAGTAAAACACAATTTGTTGACCCTCATTTGCACCTGATGCTAAAATTCTGTTAAAGCTAAAATTCAAAATTTATAGATCTGTCTGAGTCTTCTAAGATGATCATAACGTCTTTTAAATAAGCAGCACTGTGTTGGCTCGATGTTTCCTCTCACAGCCGGGTCATGTCTTATCTCCCTGATGGATTTAAAAGTTCTGATGCTGAAAGAGTTACATTCGGTTGAGAAAGGCGTCCCTCAGGGATCTATATTAGGCTCACTGTTATTTACACTACATTATAAAGGTCATTTCATGCTGTACGCCAGGCTTTATCTGCACTCTGAGACAAACAGACCATCTGTTTGGCAATGTTTATTTATATTTTCATGTTGCTGCCGTGACCCGTAAACCAGTCAACCACATTCACTACAGCAGACAACTTTTTACACTTCCATTATCTAGAAGGCATCAGCTTATCTGTGTGTGTGCGTGTACTATAAAGTTTTCCAAGCTACCGTTAGTTGAGAGCTGATAAGGAACAGCAGAAACCAACTCTTGTTTTAGACATAAAAACCCGTTTTGGTTTGTTATCAGGTCATTAAAGCCATGATGTTCTTTCTAGTTGATATAAATAAAACTTCCTTAAAAGATATGTACAACATACAGATATTTTCTATAATAAACAACTTTGCTTTCCGTTTCTTTGGGTCTTAGCATTTATTTAAATTATTCCAGAGAGAAAATGTACTGTAACTTTGGAGTTAGCAACTCATAGACAAACCACATAATATTTAATTAAGTAGTTACATCAAAAAATAAGGTCGTCAATAGATCATTATATTTGATGAACTGACATTTGTTTTATTCTAAGTGAATGTTGTATGTCGTGGAAGTTGAGAAGCTGGACATTTGACAGAAATATCTAAATTTGATAAACGGCCCATAACCAAAGACTAAGTTTACATCTAACACTAAAATGGGGACGGGGGGGTGAACGTTTCAGTAGCTGAGATTCTGTTACAGTCAGAGCAGGAAACTAAATTTAGACACAGATTAACTTCATACGGCCGAGAAACACAAGTCGAAGCCAGTCAGGTTAAAGGTTACGGCACAGAAATAGAAGCTGGTGAAAGCCAGCAGTGGATTAATGAGGAGAAAACCCAGCTTTCATAACTGTCACAATTACTCATAAGGAACTGGTTTAATTAAGCTGTAATGAGATGTACTGGACCAAGAGAGCAATAAGAGAATTGTCACAACGCACCATTAAATATAGAGTTTTATTGAACCTATGTTGAGGTATTTTAAGTATTTAGGTTCAATATTTTCATTTTCTCCTGTATTTACTGGTTATTTTCATTGTTATACAGTTTATAGTTGTTGAGAAACTTCTTTCATGTGACATATTTTACTTTTATGAAGTGATTTTGCTGCAAAATTAAGGTATTAAAGGTTTAATTAAAGTATAAAATAAAGTAACTCTATTAATTTCAGCTGAATGGCCAACACAACAATAATGCTGCTCAAATATATTTTAATAAATATAAAGACGGACATTAAAGCAACACTTGCAAAGAATAGTCTTATTGCATTTTCTTATAGCATTTGAATTTTTAAACTCAAAACTGAACGTTGTCTGGTTATAAATTTAGACTTACGTCTTGATCTTGGCCTTGAAGTCCAGAACAGCTGCTATCAGCTTGGAAGCAAACCTGAATAGAAACAAACACGTTATTGTTGCTATTATTATGCGGCACATTCCCACTTTTTAAACCTCAACTTTACCATAAATAGAGTTCATATTCACCCGAACAGTCTATAGGCGCCGAATAGTAGAGATTATTAATGACAGGGAATGACTAAACATTATATTATTCCAGTTTATATGACAGTGTTTATGCTACAGGGTTTAAATGGCAGCACGGATTCACATAATAAACGCAGATCATAAGTGAACGATGACACAAAGACACGACACTATAATATACACAGTGTTGTTTGGACATTCCTGGAAGCATTCAGCTCTTAAAGTGAAAGCAGTTTGAAGAACACAGACAGTATCGGTATCTTAAATTTAGTCTACACCATTTGAAATGATCAAAAAACATTGCCAAATCTGATTAAGCAGAATTTTCCAAATGAAAACGTTGACTATTCACTCCTGAGTTTCTTTTTTTCTCCCAGGACTAACATTTAACAAGTCAACAGGGACTCATGTGCTGCGTCACCATATTGGCACGTGTGGACTCACACCAGCTGGCTCCTCCAGTCGTTATAGTCTCTCCTGGGCAGAGAGATGGCCGGGTTCGAGTGCACGGGAAGCGGCTGCCTGCTCTCCAAGTACGCCCACTGCACCCACCAGTCTGAGATCTGCAGGGACGCACACGCAAAGACCCTCAAATCAGCTTTAAACTTCACAGTCAGATAATAAAAGAAAAAAAAATGTAGTTTTAGAAAGACTGGCTCTGGATTTATAAATGCAAAACTTTTGTTTATCTCAAAGTCATTTAAAACACATCAGCTTAAAAGATGTGATTAGTGCTGCGTGTATTTAAAAAGAAACACAAGTTATAAATGTATTTTCTTTAAACTGAGTCACGTCAGTCAGATTTTTATTAATCTAAAAGAGTTCTTCAACACAGATGAAGAGTCACGCACACATAATATTAAGAAATTTACTGATGGCATAAATGCTTATTTGGAAAAATCACGCATCACTACATCTTAACTTACCTCAGTCCATTCTCTAAATATGTTAGCAGCACAAACTTATAAAGTTTTTGAACCTAAGGTCTTTAAAAGCCATGTTTTGTCTGAATTATCACATTTATTATAACAGAATGACTTTATTTTAGCAAACATTTTCCGATTCATTAATTAAATGAAACTTAACCGCCATTTTTTAGGAACACTTTCCAAGTTATTTTGCGTATTTTTAGGATTATTTTTGTTTTGTGGCTCCGACATGTGTCTCATTTCCCACACCGGTGCGGACACACACCCAGTTCTTGGTGAGTCTGGCTCTCCTCTCCAGCCCCTCCTGCAGGTGCGGACCCAGACCACCGGGCCGCCCGAACTCCTGCACCATCCTGCGGGTGTGGCTGAGCTCGTCGGGGGGCAGCAGGGGCTCCAGAGCCCGCAGGTAACCCTGCAGGGTCTGGGCCAGAGGCGGCACCGGCTGCTGAGGCACCGAGGAAGAAGACACCGAGAAGAAGCACTGATCCTGCCTCAATGAAACCTGCAAGAGGAGGAGGAGGAGGAGGAGGAGGAGGAGGGAAAAAGAAAACTTATGCAATGATATCACATTAAAAGTTTGTCTAAGGACGGTTATAGTTCAGCTGCATGTCAACACAGTGCGCAGACTTCAAATAAAGTCTGACCAAGTGCCAAGAAAAAGAAGGGCGCGACTGTAGGGCGTATCAAAATAGGAAGTGTGGAAGACATGGCAGTTGTCATTAAATAGTGTTATACAGAAACAGCATGTCAACAAACTCACCCGACACAGCCATGCTCTGCAGCTTCCTGGGTGAATTCTCCACAAAATCATGTTTCCTCGGCTCCGAGTTGCATGTGTGGCACAAAAAAAGAAGCAGCTTAGCCTTTATTTCCCGACAACTTTTTTTTTTTCCACCCCAACACAACACAACACAGTCCTGCACAGGGTCAGATCTCCATAGCGAAGCCCAGACCGCCTCCTTCTTCTTCTTCTTCTGCGTGCTGCCTGTAGACGAGAGACCTCATGGCTCGACAGACGACGACTCAAACAATCACAAAAACAAACCCGCAGCCCCGCTCCGCGTTTCTCATTCTCCTCCAAAAGCTGCACACATGCAAACACTCACGTACTGGACTCAGGCTGGGAGTCCGCGCACGTGCTGACGTAGGGATGTTTCCGGTGTTGTGTCAGATTCGGTTTCCTCTTCGGGGATCGTAAAATCGGCCGCGTGGACGCGCGCGCTCCGAGGTATCTGAGGTGAAGCTCGCTCACGAGGTGGTAAGGGGAGCCGGGAGGCCCAAAACTGTGAAAGCGCCTCAGCGTTGTTGTTGTTGTTTTTTATTTATTTTTTTTTTTCAGCATAATTATTTAGCTATTCTTATTATATTTCACTTCACTGTACGAATTCTGTAATGGATAAATAAGTAATAAGTATACAAGTATACAGTATTCTGTATTCTGTAATTCTGGTCTTTTCCCAAGTGCAATACTTATATCTGTGTGAATGTTTTCATACTCATTAAATTACTTCTTTTTTAATTTGTGATTATACGTTTTTACTCTACTCATTTACAAACAACAACAATACTGGAACATGATAGATTTGATTGTGTCCAGAACAAGTTGAAAGAACCGCAACAAAGCGGGTTAAAATCATAGACTATAAATAAATATCTTTCATATACAGTCTGTGGTTTTAATCCAAAACAACAGATCTCTTTGCAGTTTAAAATTTTGGCTTCGTGTCTCTCTTCAGTATCTACGTCGTACAAGTAAAAACTTTTGATGTTGTTTCTGAGATTTGGTGAAGTACCGCATCTGTCCGCAGAGTGTCGCTGTTACAACTAGTTACGTGCGCACACAAATATCAATGAGGTTATATAGACAATATCACACTTGAGGTTTTAGGTTTCTGTAGAGTGATAGCTATAAATTCATAGAAAAAAACATTGTTTGTGTCTGTAACAAATAAAAGTGGAGACAAAACAGTTTTCAGAAATATTTATTAGTTTTTTTTCTTGAAGCCAGCTTCTTTCATTGTTATAGAAAAAATACAGAGTTTGCACATATTTTACCAATTAAAACTTTAATTTATAAACAAGAAACACTCTGTATACATATATGTAATATTATAAATGTAGCACAGCTGGAGTCGTATTATGATGAAGTTAATCTGTTAATTGAATGATTTATGTCATCAAATCTTCTTCTCATGGACTTTCACTCACTCTTCACTTCCACATGACAAAAATCACAAAATAAAACCTTCATGTAAACCCATGCACATTTTGCTGAACTGTTACTGGTGTTGTTTTGTGAACAGTAAGGCTTCGTTAAACCCGATTTATTATTAATAATAATAATAATAATAATAATTAAAAAAAAGGAAATCTGCATCAGCTTACACATTGCACCAAAACCCGGGTCATGCAACACAACACCTGCTGAGAGGAGGTTGGTCTGAAGTAGCTACACTAGCTGATCTTCACATCATCTGTATGGGCAAATCCAGCAGGCACATGAAACCAGATGATATAAACATCACTTTTTCTGTGCTCACTCAGGTTTATAAAGGTATCAACATAGAAGAAACTATTAAACATATTAACTACAAAATAATATCCCTTTTATTCTTATATTGCATAGACAAGTGATCATTTGTCACACTGTAGTTTACACCTGAGGGGTGATTATTGACATAGTACCATATTTATACATTCACAACTGTCCCTCAGTGTCCCTGAAAGTAAACTAGGTGATATCGTTTCCCAGTAAACACAGTTATGTCCCTTTAATCAACCGCATGACCCAAACTGACCTGTACATTTCATTCATCCCTCTGCTAGATAACACAAAAACACAACATGTATTACAAACACACATCAGTCCAAATAAAATACAAAGCCCAAATTTGTTCAGTAATATGCTGGTGATCTCATCACATGGGCAATTTTGGCGAAGGTGACTGGCTTCTATCGAGGGCAAGACTCATCTGGAAGACAGACAGACGGACATATTATATTTTATTTTGTACGTCTGGGGAATCCATTCACCAACAGTGACATTTATGGCTGTGTAAGGCCCATAAATGCAACTATACCTTCTCCATTTGCTCTCCTAATTTCTTTCACTAATTTCCATTTTGTTCTGTGATTTTTAATAAAGTGACCAGACATTTATATGACTTTATATATATATATGTATATAAAAGAATTAAGCATGACCATAATAACCGTAATTTTATGCTAAAATCTGGGACATTTTCATGTACAGCTTTAGCCGGGGGGCAGGTCATCCATAATAGGGAAATCGGGCACGTCAGGTCACCCTAATTTTTAGTCTTTTTACTGCGCTTGTCCACGCTGCTACTATTTACAAAAAAAAAAAAAGAAAAGAAAAGGAAAAAAGAAAAGAAGTCAGTTTTTCTGTTTAAATGTTGTTTTTCTATATTTTTCTTATTGTCAACAAATTGCATGAAATTAACCAAACTGTTTGTTGTTGCTGTTTTGTCTAGCAGCTGACCTACACTCCTAAAATGAGGCTAGCATCCTAGCTCGTTAGCCGTGTTGTGCCATTAACCTCCATTAAATTTCTTCTTTTCTTCAACATAGACTCTGTGTCAAAGTAGTTTACACTATATAACTTTATGTCATGGAGGAATATTGTGTTGACAATTATGAGACTAAACTTGCTGCCAGTAGCAGATATAGGAAGCTAGCTGTCAGTTAGCGCAACTATTGGTTAACTGACAGCTAGCTAGTGTTGCTAGATGTGCGATAATTATCGTATTTGTACCACCCTCTGTACAATCAGTAATTCCAAAAATCCCATAATGTACAATAATTTGACCCCTTTAATACTTGACTATTAGCAAACACAAACAGAGCTGTTAGCTTATTTAAAGGTAAAACTGCATTATAAGCTATACTATATTGTCTGTGGTAATGTTTTACGCAGCAGAAGGTTCTAAGCAACTTCAAATCAGGTACGTACGATAATTTTCCTCAAAATACTTGTCATTTCCCATCTGTCAACCCTGTAGCTAGCTAACTTGTAGTAATAATTAACTAACAAAGATGTCTTTTTACTTGCTTTAATAACCTTAGGTGAACAAAATTATATAATTGATATGAAACTGACAAAGACGAAAAGACTTTCCTAAGAATTCGGGTACTGGAATATTTTAGCAAACATTTTTGAAAGGGGATTAAATAATGATTTGTAATAATGACCTGCAGATTGGAACACATTTGATGTTGATTTCACAGTGAACTTTTGATATTATGTTTACACCAATGTCCGATTATTTATTTATGATCACTTCAATGTCACTTTAGCTTTTTTTGTGGGATTTGTTGATTGTAAAAAATAAAAAATATAGTATATCATCATAATTATCCATCTTCTGTGCTGAAATGAAATTCAGCTTCTTATCCAGAGTGAAATCCACAGATGTCTGCGAGACGTGGCGAAAACAGTCTTACTACACTTTATGTTTTTTGAGAAGGGGGTGACACTGACCCACTTTTATACGCGGCCCCTTTGCAGTCTCCGTGGCCATTACGCCCTTGTGCAGGACACTCGTCTTCGCTACCTCCCCCTCCTCCGCCGCCCCCTCCTCTCCCTGCGGCCTCTCCATCCTCCCCACGTCATGAGGGTTGGGGTTGAACGCCAGCATGAAGTTCTCTGACGGGTACTCGCACACCTGCTCCAGCTGCTCCTCGTCGAAACAAACCTTAGTCTGCAAATGGGAAGACAGAAACTTTTAAACTTAAATTTTAAAAAAAAAGTCTCGGTCAAATTTGATTCGATTTGCAACTTTTTCTTAAAGAAATTGTATTAATGTGGAACAGATGTAGCCTGATATGCTGCCTATTTTATAAAGTAATTTGGATTTTTCACTCACAAAATACAGATAAAGACTGTTTAAAGATTTTGCACGCAACTAAATGCTTATCCTGTTTTTATTCTGAACTTAATGTATTTTGGAACACGAAACAAAGCCTTGCATCCATGCTGCAAAGGAAAGCTAAAATTAGGATGGAGAGGTGCATACTTACTCTGACGTGTGCTTACGTGATCGTAAACACAGGCTAGAGGCACTGGAGAGTGTTTGTGTCTGTGAGGTGTTTGTACGCTGTCAGTGTAATGTTAACTGACAGCATGAGGCTTAACACAGCGCAAATACTCCCCGTAGGAGTACTTACTCACTAAACACTTGGTGCACTTATTGATTAGAGACGGGCAGCATAAACTGGACGCGAGTTCTGCTTTACAACTTAAATTACTGAAAAGGAGAGTGAGTGTTCAAGCTTCGCCTTGACTGACGGATGTTTCAGTTCTTTCTTTCAAGCAGTCAGCATGGTGTATACAGCCTGACTAAATCCGACAGGAAACGGCAGCACGTCCACACTCTGTCTTATAATAACAGCAGCTCGGCTCTGAGGCCTGCAGCAAACAGACCCGTGGGTGCAGACACTATCTGCTTCTCCCTGACTATGGACGTTTGCAGCGGAGTGCAGATAATAGCGCTGCATTAGAGAGGCTGGTCCTAACCATGCTAAGGCACAGGAGGTTAATCCTCCCTCCCTGAACCTGATTAACCCAGCAGGGCTGCAGGGCCACCCGGTGAGACACAGGGACAGGAAGAATACGAGAAAAAGGGGGAAGTTCATGAAGTAATAATAATTCTTTACATTTTCAATGCTTACCTGCTTACCTTAACCTAAGAGGTCACATCTTAGATAAACTTTCAACAGAAAAGTGTGACTGCTTGAAGACAAAAACTATGACAAACTGATTAATCTCTAAGAAAATCTGCAGCAATGTTTAGCTTCAAAAGTGCGAATCGAGAGCATTTAACGAGCGAGGGCTAAAGCGAAAATGAAGATAAACGTGGAGGATGATGAGAAACAAGCAGGTCAGCACCCCCCTTTGTGTAACGATGGTGTGGTTCAGAGGGGGTAGGGAAGGAGGCCTGACGTCAAAGGAGCCTAAACGGCAACAACATGAGAGCGACAGGTGGCCAGAGAAGCTCACTGCAGCTAAAGTGTGGTTATGGAAGAAAGAAGCAAGTTCCATGAAACAAAAGGGCTACTTAGAGAGAGGAATTCACAGAAACTGTTTATTTAAGGATACATGACTGGACTGGACTGTTGAGATTTGGAGAAATTAATTTAGAGGTTTCTCTTTCACAATGTGAAACAGATGGTCCTTAAGCGTCTGGGTTGCATTTGGCAATTTAAAAATGGACACCACGTCACTCCCCTGTGCCTACCTCTGCCTCTTGTTTGGAGGAAGTGGCTCAGTTTGAAAGAGGAAGTGAGCGAAAAAAAAAACATGCAGCGTGAACAGGCCGAATAAAAATCCTTATTTCTCTCAGTATGACTGTCAAACTGCCGTTTTATCTTCGCCCTTCCTCGCTTTTGCTCTTCCTCTAGCACTTTACATTTTTTTCCACCTCACCCACGTCAAACTGAGACTGTGCGGCCTGCTGTCTGCATCACTCAGGCGTACAGTGGAAGGTCAGCGTGGTCTAAATCTCTCTGCCAAGAGTCCAGTCTAACAACCCAAACCCCTGCTAGCAAACGTCCAAGAGGACACAAAGAGAGATTTGTCTGAGAGGCGGTGAGGGCTGACTCAACAGAAATGCTCAAATTTGTTCGAGGGAACAAGGAAGCAGGAGCGAGAGGGGAAACTACCAGCAGCTCAACAACTCTCGACAATGTTCTATAATACACTGTAAAAGTCTGACTCAGATTTATCTTCATGGCATGGTGTGGGAAAGTGACAAAGTTTATCTGTGTTTATCTGTCTTCTGTCTATTGCATAAGAGTTTAGCTACCTTCTCACTCTTTCTGAAGTAAGAATTGGATTCAGAAAAACAAAACAAAAAAAAAAAAGAGGAAACATAAACTAAAGTACACTTCATTAGCAGTTTCACTCGTTGAATAACAGTAAATACCAGTGTGGTTTTGCATGTGTTCACAAAGACAACCATGTAATGTCATGTAGGCAGGCGACACAAAAAATAAAAAACGGGGAGGAAGGAGTAGACTTCTTGTCATTGTGGTTTCCTACACAAATTTTCTGTCGCTGCCGAAGCGCATAGTGTACAGTTAACTGTCTCGTTCCGCAGCAGCACAAACAACCCTATTTACTCCTGTTACTACAAATCGAGCTTGCTGGTTTTGAGGGTCTTTATAAGAATATAAACATATACAGGTGGTGCTAAAAAGATCCAAAAGTGCAACAGGTCATTATCAAGGTGCAAAAGTCAAAAGTTTGCACAGCAGGAGGCCTCAGAAGCAAATGGCAAAGGAGATCACTGCGGGATTTTATGGCTAAGAATCAAGATGTCGTGCTTGATAAGGCTTTAACCAGCTTAGGTCAGTCTCTGTGATCGCACTTCTCAATCAAAAGGGATGTTCTCCCACTAAAAGGAGATTCTGCTTGACAACAAGTGCCCATCGGTTGACACCAGGTGACCAACTTTGGACTACCCCTGCTGGATTTTAGGAAAATTAGGAAAAGCATTTGCTGTGCTTATATTAGAATTTGTGACAGACAAAAAAAAACCAACTCACCTTTTTCGGTGTCACTCTATTCTTGACCAGACAGGACTTTTCCAGATTCTGATATCCACCAATCACCTCAATTTCCTCCACTGTTGGGTACTTTTTCTTCACTGACTCAGATACAGTGAGGGTTGTCTGGGTTGGGCCTGCTACGGTGGTCCGCACCGTGGACCCGGCTGTGGACCCAGTTGTGGACCCAGCTGTGGACCCAGTTGTGGGCCCTGCTGTGGACCCGGTTGTAGGCCCAGCCGTGGACCCCACAGTTCCTCCTGTCGCGACTGGCTTTCTGGGGGTGATGGTGATGGTGGCGCCTCTCTTCACTTGGCCCCCAGAGGCGCTCCTGATGGAGAAGAGCGTCGGAGATGGGGTTGAAGATGGAGAGATGCTCGGAGAAGGAGCAGGAGATGGTGAGCAGGGGGAAGAGGCCGGAGTCGGGGCGCAGTCTGTAGGTTTCAGAGAAATGTCCGGGGACTGGTTCCTGAGAAGTGACGGGCCGACGGTGATAGTTTGTTTTTTAGATGCTGGAGAACAAACCCGAACCGGAGACGCTTTAGGACTCTGCTCTGGTGTTCCTTGGTCTTTCTCCTGGGTCTTGACGTCCTGCTTTAGATGGTGCTTGAACACTCGTCTGGGACTTTGTTTCTCCTTTGTGTCGCCATCCTTCAGAGCAGCTTCTGATGAAGTACATGACTTCAGCGCTTCCTGCTCTTTCAGCTGAAACTGCTCTATCTGCCTCTGTATCGTCTGAACCCCGCGGATGTCGTCACCTGCCGATGGTTTGCTGTCCCCTTGCTGTGAGTTTGATTTGAGTGGCTTTACCCTCACAAGGTGTACGGATGACGAGATGTCGACTGTCCTGTCCCTCAAACACATGCCTGTTCTCGAACCCACCGTTTCCAGGTTGTAGATCCGACTCATGGCTGCGAGGGAGTTGGGATGAGTTGGCGAAGGGGAGAGAGATTGCCCAGACTCGAGAGGCACTGCGGATTCCTCTACCTCCTCCACAGAGAGCTCCTTCTCTTCTTCTTCCTCCTCCTCCTCCTCCTCCTGTTCTTCTTCTTCTGAGCTCTCGTGTCGATTGTTGTGGCGCCTCAGCTCTTCTTCATGTTTCAGGGGGTCGTCTTCATCCTCGGATATTTGGAAGCTATCGGAGATAACTTCGGAGGCAGCGGCGGCATACCCACTTATCACTTCCTCTCCCCTGCTCTCGACTGGTGACTGTGGACCAGAAACAGGAAGCTGAGGGCAGGTTTTCAACACATCGACTTCCTGTGTGACGTCAAAGGCAGCCACGGATGTCTGCTCTGCCGCTGCTGCTGTTGCGTCTTCCTGTCTCTCTGCTTCGGCCAGCCTCTTCCGCATATGAGCTGCAGTTTCCCACTCCTCCTCTATTTCAGTTCTCGTGTCCTCGTACCTGTCCACAGCCGTCTGAGTGTCACTGACCTCTGGAGACTCGCGTCCATCGTCACCCTGTGCCTCTCTCTGTCTGAGCCTCTCCAGCTCTCTCTGTCTGATTTTCTCTCTCAGGGACTCGACGCGGCTCAAGGGTTTCCCGACCCTCCAGCTATCCCTCCTCTCGACCCCTTGCCCTCCTTCCCAATCTTGCCCTTCAGCCGCTTTTCTCTCCCCCACTTCCTCAGCAACATAAAACACGGATCTGGGGATTTGAATCTCGAGCGGGCCTGCAGGAACCCCAATGGGCGGTATCCTTCTTGGAGACCTGGGAATTATATCATGATCACTCTGTGTTTGCACCTCCGGTTTGATACTTTTGGTCAATTCCTGAGCAACCTCGTAAACTCTCTCTCCTCTCTCGTTGCTATAAACTGTTGTGTCTCCAACTTTCTCTATTTTGCTTATGAGATCCTCCGTGGTTTGGGACAGACCTGAGTGTGTCAGGTAAGGTCCTCGTGGGACTGCGCCACTCCATTCGGATCCTCTATGGGCGGCCCTGTCTGTGACTGTACAGAGTAGACTGGAGCAGTCGGTGAAAGCTGAATCACGCCTGTAGAAAGTTTCATCAACATGACAGGAGCTGGAAAGCTCTGCAGAGGCAGCAACAACATAACCAGCTTCTGGTTGGACTGTGCTTTTGAATTCTTCTTCAGTCTGCCCTCCTACCTCCAAATCCTTCTCCACGCTCAGCTCCCTCTGCAAACTCCTCTCACCTGTCACTGTCTTCACCTCCTTGTCAGCTCTTGCTCTCCCATCTTGTCTGATTGGGACTCTTCTAGCAAACGATATTCCCTCTGTGTTTTTGACCGAGGCCACTGTGAACCCCTTGTCTCCATCTACATCGCCCACCTTCTCTGCAGCTCTCTTGTCAACAGGCTCCGCTTTCTTGACTTCGCTCCTGTGTTCACTCCGCTGCACAAACCCCTCCTTATCATCCTCAGTTTTTTTATGCCTTGAAAAACGATCTTTATCCAAAAGTCGTGCGCACCCCAGTTTGATCTTCGATGGGGTGTCCCTCCCTAGCCTTGCCACGTCCTCCCACGGTGCCAAACTCTTGTCTGAATGTATCCTCTCTCGCGTTTTCCTCTCATAATACCCGTTATCTTCCAACCCATTCTCCTTAGCACAGATGACTCTATCAGAGAAGCTAAACGAGCGCTTCGGTGCACCTTTCAGCAGCAAGTACTTTCCGTCTGCCCTCCTCTCCTCAGACTGTTGTTCATCTTCATCTCCTGAATATTTTCTCATCGCCGCCTGGAGGACATTGTCAGAGCTTTTAGACCGCGAGGGAGCCTTGCAGTGCTCTCCGAATTTACTCAGCAGCTTGCTGACCCTCCCTCCTCTGTCGACAAACACATTATCGTCCAAGCTGTCCTTCCTCTGGTCTTTATTGATAACTGTGGCCTGACCCCACGGTCTCTCTTTCTCCTTACTGACCTCTTTTTCCCTCAGCCAGGACATGTCTGTTCTCAGCTCCCTCTTCACGTCCGAGCTGCTCCTCCTCTCTCCGTCCTCCTTCTCTTTCCCCGCTGCACTTCTCTCTTCGGGGTCAGTCGAGGGCTTTATGATCAGAACTTCAGAGGCCCGGATCTCGGTGACGCTCCCACCTCCGGCGAGGATCTCCCTCAGGTCCATCTTCATCCCTCTCTTCACCTGGTTGTCCTCTTCAGGCCTCTCCCTCTCCGCCTCCCTCCATCTTGCCTTCCTCTCGTCGCTGCCTTTCCTGTCCTGTTCGATGATGATGATGTTGTCAGCTCGGATGGTCCGGAGACAAGGGACGACGGGGGAAAAAGAAGCAGGCGGCGGGTGGGCTTCTTTTTCCTCCGTGTCTTTTCTCACTTTAATACATTCCTGCTCCCTGCCTGCGTCCTTACACTCTTTCCATTGACTTTTATCTTTTTCAATGTTCTCCCTACTATTCTCTCTTTCTCTTCCTTGACTCAAATCCCTGAACCTCTCTATTTTCAGCTCAATATCTCGTCCTCTCCCCAAATCCCCATCTTGACTCCAGGGGCTCGATTTGTCCTTCTCCCTTTCCTTAACCTCTGGTTCGTTCCCCATTTCTGCATCCCTCCCTTTCCTCCATGCACTCTGCGTACGGATAAATGGGTTTTCGTGTACGGGGACAATCGTTTCTACAGACACCTGACTCACTAATTTGGGTTCAGCATCCACCCATTGCCCTGGATCTGGGCTGAGCGATGGCTCGCTCCCCAGATTAACAGTTACAGAGCTGTCTGTGTCACTTAGACAATCAGAGGGAGATCTGGAATCCACCTGCAGCAGAGACACGTCTCTATCCTTCTCCCTGTCACCGAAGCCCTCCTGCTTCGCCTTTCTCCGCTGGATGATCCCTCGCTTCCAGGCGGGCATGCTGGCTAACTTCTCCTCTTCCTCTTTTTCTCTCCTCTCCCGCTCCTCCTCCTCTCTCCTCTTTTTCTCCAGAAGGAGTTGCTTCCATTCCGGCAGAGAGGAGACAGACATAACAGAAAAGGTGCTCGTTTTTGGACAAAATGTGTAGCCTTCCACCCCAGACACTTCTGGGAACCGTCTGAAAAAATACAAAATTGTTGTAATAAATCTGTTCAAAATCAAGATCAGAATAGTCCAAAATAAAGTTATTATATTTTCAGCGTGCAGAAATTTATGCAAAACCACTTTCTGCTTCAGTTAATTTTTTATGGAGGTGTAAATTAGAACTTACCCCAGTTCTGGCGCAAGATTAAACAGCTTCCACCTCGACTTCACATCGCCACCTGTGCGTAATTTCCACTCCACGACCGTAAAACACCCTCACATTTACAGATTAATATGCGCTGTTAAAAAAATTAGCGTTTAAAAACGTGGTTATATCGCCCCAAGACTGTGTGCATGAGAGCACGGAATCACCTCCGTCCTCGGTGTGGTAGTAAATATTTCCAGCTTCAGAGCCGCAGCGCTGTAATCCGATAATTACATTCAATTCCGTCAGGAGAGTTTAGTGGCACACACCATATTGCCCGACCTAAGAAAAGGCGTTTAAAGCACATAGCCGTCTGCCCCGGCCACACCGCCACCCCCCTCCATCGGCCGTCTCATCCCTCTCAGCCTCAGTCTCAGTAATTGGAAAAGAGGTGGAGGTGGAGGGGGTGCGGCTGTGAAACGGGCTGAGGTGTCAGCTGGGCAAAGCGCAGAGGTGGAGCAGGAGTTTAACAAGCAGCAGGAGTGATCAGCTCTCCTAATGTGGTACGCTCTTAAAACTATTTTCAGTTCTAATCATTTGTACAGAAGAAGAATTAATGACGCACAAATATGAAGCTGTGGAAGTGGGGGAAAAACACATTTAATCACACGATTTATAGGAAAATTTCAACAGAATGACTCCTCCTGTTATGTTGCTTATCCAAATACTTAATTTAATGGTGAACCAGATTATCATTTGTCAGATTTAGCTGACTCGTGTATCATATGGCTACTACTTGTAATTGCAACAATGCAGCAAGTTGTAAAAACGGCCATTTTGAAATATTTATTTTGTGCTGCAAACAGAATTAAAAGCACTCGAATTTGAAATTTCCCTCTCATTGGAATGAAACTGAAGCAAGGGAGGAAAGTTGTACTGAGCTTCAGTAAATGTACTTTCCACCATTGTGAAGGAGTGCTTGGGGATTTTATTCTAACAAAAAGAGAGAAAATAAAAAAATACAAAATAAATTAGTCACCTGAAAGTGATGAAATAATGTGAGTCACTTCTGGAGGCTTTAAACTGGCTTCTACTTTTGTTTTATTTAACATAAGTTGTCTAATTGATTCAGACTTTTTTTGTCCTGTAGTCTTTGTATGTTTCTTATATATTGAGCCAACAAATATGACAACCAAATGCGTTTATGCATTTATTTACTCATTATATTTTAATGAGTTCAACATCTCATATAAACACCACCTTTTCAAATATGAATATTCTCCTGTGACATTTTAGTTTTAAAGTAAAAGAACACATGAAATAACAAAAAAAAAACTTATTGTTGAGTTGGAACCCGGAGTTATATTAATAATAATTATTATAATAATAATGTAAATATCAGCACAAGTAAATCCTCACTACTTACTGATGCCAAGGTTCACCACTAGTTAAGAAGACATCCTTTGGTGGTGGTGAACCTGCAGGTGAGGGTCCTGGCTGTAGCGTTTCACCAGGTGAAGGCCCTGGCTGCTGTTCTTGGATGCACTGAGGCAGGGAGCGAACTGGAAGGCTACAGGTTCACAGACAAGATAAAAAAAAAAAAAAAAAATTGTAATACAACAGAATTCAACACCAGCACGTCATAAGAGACTTCAGATACCTTCTTTGCATGAAAACCACATTTACAGCTCTGTGCACCTCCAAACAGCGACATCTGTCCCCTCAGCTGCATTGGGCATTTCTCAATCTCTATGTTTGACAGCGAATAAGAAGGTGTTCCCTTTAAATATGTCATAGCTTTACATTTAATATGATGCACATATCACTCTGTCCAGGTTTACCTTCAGACATAGATCATGCCACTTCTTCTGCCGAGGTGCTGGTCTGTTTCCTGCCTCAGAGGCCAAACGCCTGAGGCAGCAAATCTTCGCAGGGATGTTTTTTTTGGTTTTGTTTGGAAGCCATCTGCTATTAACAGGAAAATGTTATTTATACCAATACAGCTTATATTTGCTCATAACACAAATATGAACAATGTGCACACTTTTGTAACTTGTTAATACACACGTTCTTACTTTGCATGCAGTCACACAAACAAACAGCTAATTATAAACTAACAGCAGTAGCCTACATATTATATATTTATGACAACAGAAGTGAATACTAGCTTATTATCAACTAGTAACAGCGGTGCATATTGAAGACTTTGGTTACAACAGAAGTGAATGTAGACAGTAGACAGATTTACTGCCTAACGTTACTGTTGCTTATTATTAACTGGTAAAAGTGCACATTCAAGACTATTGTGACAACAGAAGTGAAAACTATACAGATTTCATTCATACCGTTATGCTAAAAGTACATAAGAACATACACTCATACTATGACGTCATACTGGCATACTGGTAAGCAGTACGTTACAGTGATAGAGCGTAACTGTACGTTACCGGGGGTTACAGTAACGTATGTTGCTGCCGGAGCAAAACGGTCACGTTTGAACTACAGACTGTAGGTTTGAACACGCTGACGCGATGCAACGTCAAAGTCGTTTCTTTTAATAGTTATTTCTCTCTTTAATATATCATTAATATCTGCCTAGCTACCCGATAGTTTATTTTAGCGGTAACTTTGAAATTACAGTAAAGGTCTTCTGCGCATGCGCACGGGCCGGCCGGCTGAATTTTGGACAATGGCTACGGGGATTGGCCGAGAGCAAAGATGGAGACGGCGGGCGGCGATTGGTTCGCCCCGGCAATTTTGGACAATGGCTACGGTGATTGGCCGAGAGCAAAGATGGAGAAAGATGGACACGGGGCGACGTGATTGGAGGGGAAGATACAGACTCTACCTATGTTATTACAACGTAGTTTATAACGGGACTGTTATATTATAGATTACTATATAGTTTCACATCATTATTATCGCATATTTTATATTATATACATATGTATGTGTTTATAACTACGTATCGTACATGTTGAGCCAACAAATATGACAACCGAATGCGTTTATGCATTTATTTACTCATTATATTTTAATGAGTTCAACATCTCATATAAACACCACCTTTTCAAATATGAATATTCTCCTGTGACATTTTAGTTTTAAAGTAAAACAACACATGAAATAACAAAAAAAAAAAAAAATACTTAACGTTGAGTCGTATTTACACTTAGACCACAATGCTGACCTGAAATGAAATATTACAGTACTTTAAGTTGAAAACGGAATATGTATCTTGAAAAAAATATTGGCTGCCATGCCAGTGAGCTACTACGAGAACGACCAAGGTCTACGAACATAAGGCAGTCGGGAAAAAACCCACCCAGTTTGTTTGCATGTTCAAGTCCGACGTCACTACTGATGTTCACAGAAGAGGGAAAATAACTGAGGAAATACATTCAAAGTTTTTGTCAGTGTAAAATCTCAGCTCAAAGACAATTAAATCTGAAATTGGAGGAATACAGTGTATATGTACTTGGCACATGGAATGTAACAGTATATAATATTATTACAGTAGATATAAGAAAGGGTTCATTGTTGATGCATAAAAAAGGAACACCTGGAGAGTGTTGCTGTAAAACTTAGTGTATAAAATGAGTCTTAAACATATATTTACTCCCAGTTTGAAACCATTTTAAAAGCATCATTCGCAGGTAAATAAAATAAATTTCCCTTTTCTAACCACATTCAAAAAGAAACAGAAAACATCAGAGCTCAAGTTCACAGAAGTTCAGCTTTTAAAAACAGTATTTCTTGTGAATATTGAGGCAGAAATTCCCAGAGAACAGAGACGTGGACGTCACTTCTCCTTATGGTTGTCAGCCGCGGTGTCTCCGCTGCCTCGGTGTGGCTCGGCCAGGAGCTGCACCTTGCTGTTAAGCTGCACACAGAGGTACGCTAAATCCTGTTTGTCCAGAGAGTGCGCCAGGGCCAGGTAGGTCGACAGAGTCCCCGCCAGCAGGAGCCTGTCCAGGGTTAAGGCCGGCAGGAGCCACAGCACGACGCCCAGCTCCAGACACACTGGGTGGCGGAGGTGAGACAGGAGCCGCTGGGCGTGGGGAGACTTGTGAGACAAGGGGTCTCCTAAACCCAGACACTCGTAATACACCTGAGAGAGGAGAGTACGGATTTATGATTTATTCTATTTTCTTACTTTTTTTTTTATTTTTATGCAACAAACACCAAGGCAAATTCCTTATATGTACGAATGTGCTTGGAAATAAAGTCTTTTCTGACTGTGATTCAGACGATTAGACACTCCACCCATTTTCTCTTTCTATCAAAAGTCGAGGTCACAGTTCTTACAAAGGTAAACACATGTGACACTCTGCTCATTAGAAACTATATGGAATGTAATCTCACATAAAACACAGTTTATTGTTACTATCCTTTAATGTGCTTTTAGTGTAATTAATGCTGAAAGAGTATTAAAAAGAATCTGTGAACATAACTCTTGGAATTTCCCTCCTCATGATCACACCAGATCTGGTTGAGTAATCAGTCTAATTCCAGTACGTGTCATAGCATCATGCATGCTGTGTGGACTTTCTGGTTTGTTTAGTGTACTTATTTGCCACTCATTATAAACGAGAAAAAACAACAACAACATTTTCATAATGAATGAATGATAGTCATAGGATATTCAATGGCTTTTCAATCCCAAACGTACCTCTATTAAATACAAAACTACGCCCTTTAACCTGTGCTTCTTACCTGCTTTATGCCCAGCAGTTCTGGGTAATCGAAGATCATGAAGATGCTGAAGATGATGGCCCAGCAGAGGAAGTGCAGCGTGAAGCAGAGCAGAGGGAACCAGATACTCCAGGGCACATGACGCACCGACCACAGGCAGGGGGCGCCAGTCACCGGCTGCCAGCAGCGCATCAAGACCTAACACGGGTATGAGTGGTGAAATAACTAGTGGAGCTAAACCTTGCATATTTTCAGAGTGAGCTGTTGCAGTACCTGGAGGGCTAATGCTGTAGTGAAGCAGTACGCCGTCCTATTCAGGGGGCCCAGCACTGTCTGGAGGGCCTCTTTGACAGGCGACCAGGCGAGGAGACTGTGCTGCGTGGTGAAGAGGGCCAGCAGCCCCAGATCCACAGCAAGAGAGCTGAGGACGGAGCTGTCCCGTAAGGCTACGGACCATGGTACGGAGTCTTAGGAGAGGACGAATAAAGCAGAGAAAGACACATTACATTGCAGAAAGCAGTGTAATTATGCATTATAACAAGGGAGAAAACTAGTTTGACTACAGTATTGTTATGAATGGAGCCACTAAGGACACGCAAGTAGTGTTCACAAGCACTCGAGCGTTAAACACACACCACAGTGCTTATCATAGACATGAATGTGCGTCACTACAAGTATTAAAATAGAATAAAAAGGAATCTGAGCTTCTTGTGTTTCACACACTGTGACTATGCGGTCGCCTCCAAACGCTGCCTAGTTGATTGCACATATTTGTGTATAAAAATAGGTTTAAAATGCAAAAACGAAAAGAATTATGATCTTGAATCAATAATAAAAAGTGATGACGCCCAACGTGGGGCTCGAACCCACGACCCTGAGATTAAGAGTCTCATGCTCTACCGACTGAGCTAGCCGGGCGATATTCCTATGTTATTACAACATTATTAATAACGGTACTGTTATTACATAGGTTACTGTATAGTTTCACCTCATTATTATCGCATATTTTATATTATATACATATGTATGTGTTTATAACTAATCAGCATACTACATTTATTGGCTTTATTGATAACTCCTCCACCAAAGTTAGCTAACTTCTCCTGGCCGCCTGCCAGCACCAGTTACGGTTACTTACCTTCACACAGTGTCGTCTCCCCGGTTATGTTATGGTAAATGGCCCGAAACGACAGAAACCGGACGAAGTCTGCACCGGATATGAAAACAAACGCAACGTTTAGCAGGGACACGGTGCAGAGAGCGCAGCCACGTACAGTGAGTGACGCCATTTCAATCAGCTTATCTTCATTGACTACCACACAGTTCCGGGAGAGGGGCTGGTTGTAGTACCGGAAGGCGACACGTGGAGGCGCTGCAACCAGCAGGAGGAAGAGGACAGCCGCAGTAGGTGAGGAGGTCGTCCGATAACCGAAAGGTTGGCGGTTCGATTCCGCCCTGTCCCTTGTCTGTCAGTTGTGTCCTTGGACAAGACTTTGCACTTTGAGCATCTTAAAATGTAAAAGCGCAGTATAAAACCAATGTTTTATTATTATTAAGTTTCTGTGGGTCAGGATTTAGTCATCCCGTAGGAAACAGCATGATCTCTGGAGTTTGTGTTTTTCACAGATTATATGATAGGATTGTATTATAAAACACCTGTTTAAAAGTCCTACGCACCACAGTAGAAAGTAAAAATATGACACTGGAATCAAAGGAGCAGGAGATGCACCAGATTATAGTAACAAAAACACAGTAGGAATAATAACCAGGGTTGTTGGGATGGTGAAAAGAAGCGTTAAGGTGGAGCAAATTGCAAAAATGCAAATATATATATATATATGTATAAAGTATACAGTTACATAATTATCTCTCCATATAATTTTGCATCTGCATTAAAGCATTTTTTAAATACAAATTTTTGCCTTTTAACTCTTAATACAGGCAGCACAATAAACTTCTCATATGCACAGATAACTGTTTCTTTCTTTAATGGATTTGTTTTGCAAATTCACTCATACTGATGCTCACAACTTGTCCTCTGTACTTCTCCACACTATTTTCCTGGTCACGCCAGCTCATCAGACCCAGTTCAGTCAGTTTTTCTTGACCCCTGCAAAGGTCCAGGTTGTGCGCAATTTGCCCAAAAACTGCATGAAGTCTTCTGGCATTTTTGACAGTCAAATGAAAACCATGGTTTCCTTAAGCTAATCACCATTAATCTCATAATGTGGACCAAGCCCTTCACTTGATTTTCTTAATAAAAACAAGGCCTTCCATCATTGGTCATGGGTGTGAAACTCATTAAATGACTGAATCACACGACTTATATGAGAGAGAAAGCATTTAGGATTTTTTAAATCACTTTATTAAGATAAAAAAAAATGTGCAAAAACGTTACAGAGTGATAATATGTCTTTAAGTGAGGTTGACCTCCCCGTTGTAGCACTCTACATGGTAATTTCTGTTCAGTGATACCACTCGAATAGCTTCTGCAGACCCCTGGAACAGCAAGAAAGGGAGGAAAAACGTTACAAATGTTTGATATTCGGACAGTTGGTGTTGTTAAATGTATTTATGTATTTGAAGCTCACTTCAGTTGGCAGAATGGGCATCTTGCAGGCGGCACAGCGGTGGGCCTGGACCCTGAAACCGTGCAGACGCCTCAGTGAGAGGAGACAGAAACTGAAACATGAAGTCGTGTGGGTGTGACTCGTGTAGCCTGTTTGGCAGGGACTCACCCCCTTTTTCCCACGGGTGAGAACTAAAGACCACGGCTCGCTGTGATTTCTCCAGGCCCCGCGAGAGACACTCACCTGTGGAAGTCGCTGACGCAGTAAACCCTGGAGTCTGAGTCTACGGCGAAAGGCTGACCCTCCAGACTCCGTCTGCAGACGACACAGCGAAAGCAGGACGGGTGGTAAGGCTTCCCACGAGCCTGCAGGACCTGAAGAAACACACGCAGCGAGCTCACACGCTGTGTCACAAAACACACACACACAACAACAAATGCACAAATGAACACGTACCAAGTCTGTGATTAAATGCCCGCAGATGTCACACACTTCTGGGGACGGATGAGCTCCACAGAACTGAAGGAAACAACAAAAGTATTCACAAAGTACCTGAATGAGAATTACATGTTTCTAAGTTACAATTAGTCCAATAAAAAAAAAAAAAAAAAACAATGACACAAATTGTGACTTATCTGTTTGTCAGTGGCTAAAAACTCCATATCATATATTTGAGTAGAGCTACATGTTTAAATACTATACAACTATATGTTTTTCTATATTAAACTTGGGTCTTGTGCCATTTATAAATGTACATTATTATTATCATTTTGCATTCAATATTCAATATTACCCCTTATCTCCTTACTAAAATTATGTTATATTCATGTGAATGTGTATTTAACGTACTTTAAATTTGTGCTGTAAATTAAAAAATTATATACAAAAATGCCTAATCAACCAAAGGACCCCCTGTTGAAGACCTGTACATTAAAATCAAAGAGTCTGCGCTTCGAGCCGATGTTCATCATATTTGGGTAAACAGCTAAAATAACAATATTTTATATAACTCATTTAAACGTGGCATACTCACCAAAAAGTCTTCCTCACAGTAGATTAGTCCAGACAATATGTAAAACGTCTTTCCGCTCAGATTTTTATCTGACACAACACAAATTGTAAACCAAAAATCAAAACGTGTGGAGAGTAATGTGGATTTTGGAAATGTGTTAATATTTTAGACATGTTTAGATCCATGAAGCTTTACAAGAACAAGAAACATAAAGAACAAACAGAAAATTGTTAAAAAAATAAATAAATAAACATGACAACATGATGAGTCAAGGTAGAAGTAGAACAAAATATTGCAAAACGCCACTCACAGAAAATGATAAAGAGGTTTTTTGCGCAAGTGTGCACTTCCACATCCAGACGACTCACCGCAGACGCTGCAGGTGAAGCATGTGTTGTGGTATAAACATCCCATCGCCCGGCAGCCTCTGCCCGCACCACCGTGCACCGCTTTGCTGCATCTTGTACAACTTCCTGGAGACACACACACATGGACAAAACAGTGAGAAAGGTGACTCAGTCTGGAAACACAGCGTAGAGACTGACGCAGGCCGGATGATGATGATCTCTGACTAAAGATACTTTAAAGTTTACGTCCTCACCGAAGTAAAGAGTGGTGCTGTAGCTGGGCTCCATCTCCTGAAACACTTTCCCCTCTTGTCTGGAGTGAAGACTACGACCGGCCGGGGTCTAATTATATGTGCAGGGCAGACAGCTGTAAGGGGAGCCGCTGCTGTCTGGCCCCTCCGTCTCCTCTGAGGGGGCTGCTGAGTGAGGGGGGGCAACAGACAAGAACAACTGTGCTTAGTTTAGTCTCTATTATATGATACCTGCGTTATAATTATCAATTTTTTATGAAAAGAGTAGCACGTTAGCTGTAAGTTCTCAGTGTTAGATGCTTTAAATAGTGCTGCTTATCTAAATGGTGAAGCACCCACCATGAACTTATAGGAATCATATGTTTCTTATGTAAAATCACTTTTGTTTTACACTTTAGGTTTTTATTAAGATCTAAATCTCTATAGTCTTGAATTTCAATTTCAATTTCAGTCTTGAATATCGTCCATTTCATCCATTTTTCTTTGAATTGAGCTTCCTGTATCTTCTACAGTCTGTGTCTATTGATCCTGTGTAGGAGTGTGGGTAATAGTAATAGCTTTGTTTGTTTGTTTGTTTTTGACCAGCTATTAGTAATATCTTTACCAAGTATCTGTCCTTTCATTGTGTATTTTCTTCACAAATGTTGCATAGACACAGTACTGTACAAGACATAGACATCTTATAGCTGAGTATTTTCAGTAGTGAATCATTTAACATTCTCCAGAATTGTGTTGTTTTGTAAAATCACATTTAACAATTATACCAAAATAAAATTACTTCACTCACAACTGCATAAAACACTAAGTTAAAGCACCTTGAAATAGCAACGAAATATAATATTTGCGTAAGTGTGGTGTAAGTTTAGTGTCTGTGTCAATTAACTCTTAGAATCTAAATATAATTTTAGTTCTGTCAACAGGCTTTATTTCAAAATAACAAAATTATCCATAAAAATCTGAGCACGCTCTTAAAGGTTTTTAGATCATCTGATCTTTTTACTTGATAATCAAAACGTGTGATGTTTCCCAACGGCAGAGGAGAGGTGTAAACGTGGCGGAGAGTCGATAAACTTCGGCACATTTACCGTCAGCCGTGCGTATCTTAATTCAGTTTGAGGCTTCGCATTTTGAGGAGGATGGTTTAAACTTGTTAGTTCACTACGTTTATTTACAAATCACAGGATCGGTTCTTAAGAAGCCAATTATAGTTTTCCTACAGATTAAACAAAGGACACAATAAAAGAAAACTGGTGGAAAAGTACGTCCTAATCAACCACATGCGAGGAAAACATCGGTATTAAGCATTGATTTTAATTTTTAATCATTCTTCACATTGTATTTGTGAACCTGTTTCAACCACTGAAGGCAAAAGAACATTTGAAATGAATCAAATAGACAAAAAAATGGAATAAAATAAGAAAAACACAGATTCATTTGAATGTGACACTTTATTTATTGTACCTCAGCATCCACAGATTTCACAACCAGCTCAGGGTTAAAGGAACAACAACATCTGCCTTTGGACCAGTCAGTTTGAATTATGAGGTTATTAAATGAGAGCATGTATTTGTTTACTCTTTGTTCGTGTTTGAAATATTGGGCGGGAGCCATAAGACCTTTGCTCCTGGACGTCTCTCTTGAGTTGCTGCCATGCGACAGTGTAATAAAGTTCATCAAGCTACCAGATAACAGTGATAAACCGTTTAAAAGACATTTACATTTTAATGTCTGGTTCCTTGTCTTCTATCGTGGCTTGACTTTTATGTCTCCAAAGCAGGGAAGAAGAAAAAAACATTTTCAAAGTCCTATTAAGTCTTTAGACGTCCACAGTTTGACTCCATGAAGTGTTTAGAGTTTAAAGTGTCTCTATTAACTCTACCCTGTTCATAAAAGAAACCCCCTGCAGCACATGTTTGTCTCCACTGGAGCTACAGTTACATTGTGGGGTGGGGCGGTGGTGGTGGTGGTGGGGGCCCTGACAGCTGTTGATTCTCCACTGAGGTCCCTTGTTAATAAGGCACACTGAATGGTGCTGTCTGATTTCAACTCACCGCCCACTCCGCATGCTGTCAGACTGGTTCAACCAAAAAAAAAGTCACTTGTGTGTTTGGTCGTAAAGGTGTGTACGTGTTAATCATGCGGGGGACTGACACTGGCACTTACAAAAGCAGAGGGATAAGAAAGTTGCATGTAGGGTGAAAAAGTCTTAAGCCTTTGGATTTGACGTGAACTTTAGGCCCTTTGGATGTGAATAGGAGTCAAATATTCATTTAAAGCTTCGAAGCAGTGTTTCGCCACTGAGTTTGAGTTTGTGAGTGTTGCAGCCCTCAGGTATGTTTCTGTGGAGGAATGTTTGTGCAATGAGACATGTGGAGGCAGGAGAGAACCACTGCAAAGTCGTGACAGATGCACATAGTTTAGAAAGAGAGAGATACACAACTGACCTGGAACGGTCACATTTTTTTAAACATAAACACATGTTTTCATCTCTCATTAATGTTCCTCAAAGTGTCTGTAGTTCAGATTCAATTTAACATTATTGGTATGAAATGACCAATTTTGTATTATGCTAAAAGACAGATTCTTATATTTATTTGTATTTTTTCAAGCTGTGAGTTTAAAGCATTAAAATCTCTTCTTCTTCTTCTTCTTCTGAGATCTCTTTCCACACCCTTCATCTGCTCCGTTTTGGGGATCCTCAGCGCGGTGCCAACAATCCTCGGCATGTTTGACTGCTTATAAATAGGGCACCCATTGTGCCACACGCAGCAAGGGGAGTCTCACAAGGACTCGCGTTTCATCAACTGTACTGTACTGTATTGTACTGTACTTTACGCAGCGGCGGCGGCGGCAGCGGCAGCAACTCCGCGTCATTTCGACTCAAAGGCACACCGGCAGGGTCCGGTTCCTCCCGTCAAGTTTGGACAGGTAACCGTCACACCTGCGGTCCACGCCCTCCGCTGCGCGCAAGTAAAGTAGAGCAGGAAGTGTCTGTCAAGCGCCCTTGCTATTGTTGTGAGGCGATTGTAAAATGCAGCCGAGGTTTTGACAGAAAACCAAGTTTAATTTTTTTGCTTTTTCCATTAAAAACAGGGAACGGGGACTGTTTTTTTTTTCTTCAGTGAACATGCTGCTCTGCGCGCTCCTCGGACTTCTGTTTTGTGCTTTCCTGGACTCATCAGGTGAGAAAACAACCTACATACGTACACTTGCTGTTTGTTTTTACCTGCTTTCTTTGTTGTTTTCACGTGGGCTATATATTTATCTATACATAAAAAGCAATGTCCTAAAACGTCACAGCGCGTTCTCACATTGACGGCTTTATTTCCTTCTCAGTAGTTCCGTTTAAGTGCACGTTGAGCTCAGTCGAAAGCTAATTCAAAGATGCACTCTGGGTAAAACGAGCTGTTCTCGGGGCTGCGCGTCAATAAATTAGAAGATAATTGAGAACATGAATGCAACATTACGCATGATTGACTGAGCCACAGATGCAGGCTGGAGTGCATTTTCACCCAGAGTGGAGTAAGTCTCAGGCCTGACTTCTAGACCTCCATTTTCAAAAGGTTTATGAGGCATTTATGGAGCTTCCCGGAGGCTTGAATTCATCATCCGCAACTTCATTAATGATTGACCAGCAATCTGCCGCCGAGCTATGAATCTTATCATTCTTTGTGTTGCACATATATCGCCCATTTCCCCTTATTTTATCTCAACCGTGTTGGGGGAGAAAACCAGCAGAAAAAGAAGCTGTAGATTTAAACCACCTTTTCTTTGGTAGTGGTTGTAAAAAAATAACATCTAAAAACGTCTTGTGCATTGACTAATCTTTGAGCCTTGTGACATCCTCCACACCCCAGTTGACAAGAAGCCCTCTAGCCTGCATTTTATCTGCTGCTCTGTGTCAAGTTCTTGCAAGCTCAGGTTGAGAATTCCTCCTTTCTGAGCCTGTCTCTTGTAATGTTTTGACAGCAGGCATCATGATCATTGCTTTATGTCAGATTTATTGCAAGAAAAGAACACAAATATTATATTTTATGGTTTTATTTTGTGATTTAAATGCAAAACTACGTGTTGAGGGCCAGCTTTATTTTGAGCACCAGAAAATATCCAGAGGTTGTTCATTCCTCGGACTGATTGAACCGTTTCTGCAGTGACATTGACGTCACTTTCAAGAAAGAAATAAAGGTCCACAAATGTAGGTTAGCAGGGCAGTAAACATTTGTTTATGGAGGTATACAGTGTCTGTTGTTGGCATCCGTTTGCATGCAGGTGTGTGTGTGTGTGTGTATACAGTGTAATGTGTGGGCAGGTGGATGTTTCTCCGCTATACTTCCATTTGCTCATTTTCTGCTCATCTATCGAACTGACCAGTCAAGTGGCTACATGGAAGTACGGGTCTGGTGCTTCAGTTGATGTTCATAAGCGTAAAAATGCGACTCTGAGTCCAGATGAGCTGGTTTCGAGTGTTTGTGAAATTGCTAATCTCCTGTGAGTTTTACGTCTCTGGAGTTTACTCAGAGTGTAATGCCTTGTTGAGAGGAGACTAGCTCAGGCTTAAGTAAACATTTTTTTTTTGTAGAGAACAGAAAAGCATCCCAGGAAAAGCTTAAGATGGACGGACTCTATCATTAGAAGGTCGCATCCTCTCGTTGTGGCTGTTTGATCATCCAGTAATCGTCTTTATTTCTGCTAAGATTCTTGAGCTGCTATCAGCAAGAATCCTGGCTGCAGGCGTGGGAACGTTTTCTGAGCACACTTTTGGTCCCTTATTTTCAACCTGTCCTTATTTGAATGCCACGGCCTATCTGGGTGCGCATCTCTTTAAGGAGAGACTCTAATCATCTTGTATACATCTAAAACTGTTTTCACGAAACACAACGGCGTCCTTCACTAATCTCCGCAGCCTCCTCCGCAGGGTGACAGATTCGTCGGAGGTGCGTTGCTGCACTCCTGTCAACGTGAAATTTTCCAAAACATCTCATAGTAACAGTGATACAGTGATGCCCACCGAGAACGGTGGATTCTGGCTGAGATAAGACAGAAAATTTGTGTAACCGCTGATCCCCTGTGAGGGGGAAATGCAAATTGATGCAGCAGCAGCAGCAGCAGCACAGGGAGGTGATATTAAAAACCTTCTGTCGAATTAAGATAGTAGAAAGAACATATGTGGTATAGTATAAAAGCAGTAGCAATAAAAATTGAAATCTGTGCAGAAATACAGTTTATATATTATGTTCAACATCTTAGTGGGACACCTTCCTCAGTGGTACCAGGGTGTTTGTAATAAAATGGGAATCGACTGTGGACAGATAACATAGCAAATTTAATGTATATACATTTAAATAATAAGATTATAGCTTGGTATTACTCTTCCTCGCAATAGATGTGAATTAAAGCAGGAACAAACGCGTGAAGCCAACAGCAACGTCACAGAGGAAGACCTGAAACCATTTAGATCAGTGGTTGTAAAAAGGCATTGGTCTCTCAGCTGGAGAAGTTGCATAATCCCCAGGCAAGTGAGAAATTATTCACATCGAGTTCAGTTCCTCTTCGCTCACTCGATGACTCAGAATAATGAGATTAATTTTGGTCGGCGCACGGGAACAGGTGTGTCAAGTGTCCACAACACTCTGCCTGATCGGCTGAGTTTGTTTCTCTTGTAGGTTCCTAGGTGTGCATGTATCAGTTTTATTCAACTTCTGCCGAGCGTGAGCGTGCAGTATTTTCAGTTAACCCAATAAATGCTTCTGATGACACCATCACCATCCTCATAGCTGTAAACCGAATTAAAAAAAATAATCATGCGGAGATTAGTTTACAGCATATTCACACTCTTCGGTCTGTTTCCCTCAGAATGCCTGCAGGTGGTGGTCCGACCAGACAAAGGCTCGACGGTGACGGTGTCCACGGTGGGGTCCCCGGATCGGTGCGCCGTGTGCACGGTCAGCGGGGTGAATGACACCGACAAGTCCTGCCAGCCCTCTCTCTCTCTGGTGCCTGAAGTGGAGGTCAAGCTGCTGTTCAACTGCTCTGAGCCCCTCGAAAAGTCTTTCACCGTGACGGTTTCACGCGTCATTGGTGAGTTTACAGATGCTGAGTATTTGCTCCCAGCTCTCATTTGTTTTGAGAAAAATCAATTAGTGAGCTCCTTAAAGTGAGTGCTCACGCACATAAACCACAGCTTGATTAGTGCAAGGAGGTTTATCGGGAGACGGGACCTAAAGGAAACGGATGGAGGCACGAGATGTGTTGGGGTTAAGTGCAGAGATGGAAGATGACGCAAAGAGAGAGTGAGTTCCTGTAATAAAATACACCTTCATGGGTAAGCGTGGGAAACTAGACGGCATGGCAAGGTGTGATCTTGTCCCTGAACTTGTGCTGTAATAACTTTATTTATTCTTCTGACTCATAGCTAAGTAGGTTTGCCACAGCTCTGATCATATGCTGTAGTCTGATGTGCCACATCCTCACAAATGCCATGCCAGTCATGGAGCCACACATAATTATCCCCTCTGCTTAATGGACTTTTTATAGCTCATCAATTTTCAACCTGACTCATATTGTTTTCGCTGCAGCAGTCAGAGTCTGAAAGGAAAATGTACACAAGCTAATTCAGTAGCAAACAGCAGAAAAACACAGTTAAGAGACTAATGGGTGAACGCAGCGGATCATTTAGCAACTGACCAGCTGGATATGCAAACTAATAAATGCAGAACTAAAAGAGAGTGGACGTTGCACTCGCCGTAAACAAATCTCCGAGTGAGTGAATTAGATGCTGCATTCACGACTTGTTAACCACCTAATTCAAGACTGATCTTGAGTAATATATTAGGATTCTTCTTTCCACCCTCTTCTGAAGTTTTTAATAGACATGACTTTGTGATATTTGTCACAGCCTTGAGATAAAAAAATTAAACTGTAATTCCTGCCAAGGCATGATTAATATACACTCACATGCCACTTTATTAGGTACACCAAATAACTTTTCAGCCACATGGCTGCAGTTCAGTGCATTTGGGCATGTAGAGGTGATCGAGATGACTTCCTGAAGTTTAAACTGAGCATCAGAATATGGAAGAACAGAAAGAGGATTTAAGTGACTTTGAACGTGGTATGGTTGTTGGTCCGAGTAGTTCAGAAACTGCTGATCTACTGGGATTTTCACGCACAACCATATCTGGGGTTTACAGAGAATGGTCCAAAAAAGGGGAGGTTTCCAGTGAGTGGCAGCTGTGTGGATGAAAATGCCTTGTTGATGTGAGAGGTCAGAGGAGAATGGGCAGACTGGTTGGAGATGATAGAAAGACAACAGTAACACAAATAACCACACAGGCTCACCAAAATTGGACAATAGAAGACTGGAAAAACGTTGCCTGGTCTGATGAGTCTCGATTTCAGCTGCCACATTCGGATGGCATGGTCATAATTTTGCATAAACAACATGAAAGCAGTACAGTGGTGGATCCACCAGATCTCAATCTAATGGAGCACCTTTGGGATGTGGCAACTGCGTGATGCTATCATGTCAATATGGACCAAAATCTCTGAGGAATGTTTCCAACATCTTAGTTGTTGAAAGTATGCCACGAAGAATTAAGGCTGTTCTGCCACTTTACTAGCAAGGTGTACCCAATAAATTGGCTGGTGAGGGTATGTGCAGAGTTTTAAAATCATCTGTGCATCTTTTCTGTCTTGTAATCCAGAGTGCACTAAAGATGCCTGCAGTCCTGCAACGGTGGAAACTCCGTCCATCCTGACAGAGTTCAGCAGAACCTTCACCTGGGAGGTGCGGGCCCCTGAGAAGACCGTCGTGAGCCTGAACATCCTCGGGGAGGGACTGATGGAGACGTCTCAGCTGTGCTCTAAAGGTTTCCAGTATTCGGTGGCCACATCCAAAACCAGCAGCAAGGCTCCGACTCTGTACTGTCAGGGCGGTTCTGTGACGCAGTTTGACCTGCCCAGTCAAGGTGTCGTGTCCTTGCTGGTGAAACCAACGGCTAAGGTGGCTCCTGTGTTTCAGGCCAGCGCCGGACCACTGAGTAAGAACTTCTTTTTGCTCGGAAAGTTCTTAATAACAATGATACACGCTGGAGATGAAATAGAGATGAGTTGTTGATGCACTTTCAAGAGAAATTTGATGCTAAGCTAAAGAGACAGCAGTTATGTCTGTGGCTCTAAGAGAGACTTAAGTCTTCACACAACTGCTGGTGCAACCCTGGTTTATGACTAACTCTGAGTCTCACGTTGTTTAGAGGGACGAACAGTGGTCGTAACGGTTGACTCCAGCACGACGGTGGTCCTCAACCGGGACCTGGGTGAAACGGAGTGTGAAGTGTGCACCGCTGACGGCCCCACTCCCACCTGTAGCCTAAAAGAAAAGACGCTGACCAGCGCTAAGAAACTCGAAGTGGAGTTCAGCTGCCAGAAACCTGAGGACGTGTACAGTGTGAAGATACAAAAGAAAATAGGTGAGAGCTGCTACGTTGCAATACTTTGGATGATCTACAAACTTAACAGTCATTTAATCTGTGTCTGTTAACCATATATATATTTATGTATACATTTATTCATTTATATATACATAAACAAATAAAAATAGCCATTTAGAAGTGAATTGCCTACTTGGTTTAGTTATTATTTAGTTAGTACAAAATTTATAAAGTTAATCATTTCTTGATTTTCTAGATTTCACCACTTATTTATTTATTTTTTTAATTCTTCATAGGCGGAAGTCTTGGCTCTTTCCCTTGTTACTTTTGTGGAAAAAAAGCAGAGTTAATTTCTTCTTTCTTTCTCTCTTTTTCCAAGAATGCACCGAGAACTCCTGCACTCCCGCCGCAGCAGAAGTTGACCCCAACCTCTTCCTCGACTTCATAAGATCCCTAACGTGGCTCATCGGTGTCCCACAGAGGACTGTACTCACTTTAGAGTTTCCCGGTGGAGGAGTGAAGGAACTTTCTGCAGCAGAAAAGTGTAAAGATGGCTCTCAGTACTCGGTGAGCACGACTAAAAGTGATGGAAGTATCAAAACTAGCAACTACTGCAAAGGCGGGGAGGTGACCCGTGTGGAAGTGTTTGGATCCACAGCCGTGACTGCAGAAGTGCCCAAAGGAGGAGAAATGGACCAGACTGCATTCAGTGTAAAAGCAGCAAAAAGAGGTCTGTTTTAACTATTTATTTAAACCACATATAAAGACATATAGCAAGTTTGTTACTAAAAATCTTTATTTTGTTGCTTAGCTGCTTGCTAGTGTTTTTAGCTTCATTTAACATTGAATAAAATGCAGAAAAACTTCTTTAATTGCTCTAGACGTTAGCATAAAATCTAACTATCCGGTTAAATAACAGTAGTTTGAGAACAAAGACACAATAAATTTGTTTTCTAAGTTCATAAATGATGTCATAGGCCTACTAATATTTGTTAAAGTGCTGGGGAAACTATCTCAAAAACATTCATTTTCTTTTGGTAAGATAAAAGGGGATGGGTAAATACCCAACAGGCCTTCTTCAGGTAGAAGTGACGTTTTAAAGCGTCGTTTTAAGAAGGTGTTCATCACCTCACCTTTTCTTCCTGATCTCGATGGCTTGAATTTGTTATTTTCTGACTTAGTGACTCTAGCTCCGGTCCAGTTCTTAATGTGATTATTGATAAGGACAATTTTAGGTTTTGTTCTTTTCTTTTTGTGTTCTTGTGAGTCGACCTGATGTTTCCTTTTCGGGTATCTCGTAAATGACGTTGCATTTTTTTGAAGGGTTCAACTGCAGTGTGTGTGTGTTTTGTTTTTTGAAGGCTCTCTGTGTCGGTTCTGTAACTCCCCGTATACACGAGATGGTTGTGGTGTCCTTCTTTGTCTTTGTTTTTTTCCTTTTTTGATGGCCCATAGTGGGGGTTGGCAATGGATGAGTGTGTGTTGGATGTATTGTTATAATCTTCTTGTCTGTCCTTTGATACTGGCCCATTCATACAGACTTTTCACCACTGACAGTTTGTGGGCTGTGGTTTTATTCTCCTCTTCTCCGTGTGTGAATTTTAAATGGTCTGTTAGCTCTTGTTTGTGTCCTTTTTTTTTTTTTTTTTTTCCTCAAGAATCTCGTCCACATATCTTATCCAGGTATTTAAAGATCTTACCTATCCCCCTTTTGTCTTACCAGAAGAATCAATGAAAATGTGTGTATGTATTGGTAATTTTTCTACTTTACTTCTACTATATTTGCCCTCATGTTATTATCATGTGTAACTTAGGTGCTGCACACGTGTTTACTGTAATCAAATGTTTCTTCTTTATCCAGACACTTACTAGGTTGAGTTTCATTCTATTTATTACCAGAGACGCTGAATTCATAGAACCGTGGTTACATCTGTAACTTTGGTGTAAGCTAGATCCGCTAACTTCTCTCTTTTCTGTAGGTGGCAGAATGATGTCTGTGACCCCTGACCCCGACACCATCATTATAATCAAAAGGATGAACAAAGAGTCAGATTGTAGTGTTTGTGAGGGCAAACCACCCCAACAGAAATGCACCCCACAAATTCTGAGACTGACTTTGGCTAAAAACACCTCATTGGAGTTTACCTGTCCTCGGCCTCAGGACGTCTTCAGTGTGGAGATCAACAGAGAAATTGGTATGAAAATCTAAAATATATCTCTCAAAAGATGCGTAGTTGTTGGATCTCTTTGCGAAAACCAGTTTAAATGTGTTGCGTGTTCTCCAGACTGCACAGAGACCACCTGCTCTGGTGACATCGTTCAGGGCGAGTATTCGCTTTTCCCGGACTTCAACCGGACCTTCACATGGGACCTGAAAGTCGTCTCCAGTCGAGCTTTTCAACTGGACTTCCCTGAATCAGGAATGAGACAGATTTCCAAAGAGGAGACATGTCCAGACGAACACACATATTCTCTTATTACCTACCTGCGCACCGGGCCAGCTCACATCGGTACCTTTTGCAGAGGTGGAACCGTGACCACGATCCTGGCTCGCTACAAGGGTCGTGTTTCCCTTCAGGTGCCTTGGGACAGAAAACTGGACCCTGTTGACTTCAAACTTAAAGTTGGGCCTGAGACAAGCAGTAAGTTATTATTATTATTATTATTATTATTATTATTATTATTATTATTATTATTATTATTATTATTATTATTATACTTCAGTGTCACACCAAATATTTGTATTGCGCATATTCTATAACACAAAGTCTTCTCATAACACAACCGCAAAAATGAATTAATTAGTTCATTTGCCAGATAACACTGGATTACGTAAAACACTTTGGTTGTTGAACACTCTGAATTTAGCTTGGAGTTAGATTTTGGTCTGTTTAAAGATACCTACCATCATTTGTATAGTTCCTAGACTGTGATAGGAAAATTTGAAAAAAAACATAACAAAAACACAACAACAGCACAATAACAACACAACAAGAACCACAATAACAGCACAACAAGAACCAAACCAACAGCACCACAACACAACAACAACAATAACAGCACAACAAGAACCAAACCAACAGCACCACAACACAACAACAACAATAACAACACAACAAAACAACAGCACCACAACAACAATAAAAACACAACAAGAAGCACAACAATAATACAACAACAAAACTAGAACAGCACAACAACAATAACAGCACAACAACAAGAACCACAACAACAACAACAACAAAACAAAAACAATAACAACACGACAACAGCATCACAACAAAAATAACTAATAATAATTTGTGGAAGGCGTGGTCAGAGCGCTTCTATTTCACCCGGCAACAACAAATGCTACTTTCTGATTGGCTGATTGGTTGCTGATCTTTTTTTAAGCAGAACAGACTGTCTTCTCCTCATCTATTCATACTTTACTTATCTCTTTTAAAGTCTATTTGCGGCGAGTTTTATAATTTTTCCGTGTGAGAAATGTTTGTTTGTGGTGTAAGAGCTTATTGAAATGTGTGTGACTCGAGAACCCTGCTTAAGTAATTGACCAAGGACGTGAACCTCGTGATGGTGCTTTAAGGTCATTGCTAATGAAAATGTCTGTGTTCTGTCCTGGTTTTCTTTTCAGTGGTGGCCATAGTGAAAGTCAACCTGCCGAAAGGCGTCTCAGAAACGAGCTTCATCACAGCCAACTACCCGAAGGACTTCCCTGACAAGCAGCAGATGCAGTGGAGCTTCACTGTGCCCGACAAGCACAACTACACCGTGCACTTTCATGATCACACGGCCCCAGAGTGCCTCAGTGACGAAGTGGTGGTGAAGTACGAGAAGGAGAACAAGAAGGCGACCACACTGAGTCTGACAGATCCTCAGCCGCAGCATCAGCAGGGAAACTTCCAGATGATGCTGACGAACTGTGAAACCAACCGGACGCTACAGGGACTCACTTTGAATTACACGGTCTCTGTAGAGAGGAGTGGCATTCCGGGTAAGGTCCTTTTACCGTCCCTATATGTTAGTATGTAAAGTTGTGGTTGCATTATTACTGGAGGGAAAGCGATAAATGACAAAAATAAGAAGAGATGGAAACGTTCTATGTTGTCTTTCTTTCCCCTACAGTTCTCTGTAATGTGGACCTCACCAAACACAAAGGAGTGTCCCTGCAGATTGAGAAGGTGGGTTCTGACGAGTACTGTGAGATCAGCATGAACTCTGAGGTCAAAGACGTAATAAACATGGCTGCAGGAACTACAGCCCGTCTCTCCTTTCTTGAATGTGATAATATGACACGCCTGACTGCCAGCGAAGTTATTGGTAAGCCGCTTTTATTTTTTACTTGTTTTCTTATTACTGAAAAGACACTGTCACAGTTAACTCATTACTAGGACTGGGCGGTATGACAAAAAAATGTTTATCACGGTATATCACTGTATTTATTTTGTTGTTGTTGTTGTTGACAACATTTTCTACTAGTTAAGAAAGGGATTAATGCAGTAGATTGACTGATGATGGACTATTTTACTGTGATGATGAGTTAGTATTGTAGAATAATCAAACAGTAGTAGTAAAACAGGTTTGCATGGCCCCGTGTTAGCACTGAGCACTCCCTGCTGATGTGGAAATTTACAGCTCGGAGATAAAAAAAAAAGAATTAAATGACATATTTTGACGTATTTATTCATATTTAAACTGCTGTGTCTGTAATATCAATAGCAGCACGACCGGCTACTGTAATAACTGTACTCAGTGCGCAACATTTTTACTGTCATTCACAAAAGCTAAGTTAGGGATATTTTCGGGGACATCTGTGGCGGGTGCCAGGTAATCCAAAACGGGGACTGTCCCCAGAGATTGGGGACAACTAACACGGCACCTTTTTTTTTTTTTTTTTTTTTTTTTTTTTGCCACGTGTCATCTCGTTCTGCTGCCTCAGTTTTCTTTCCATCTTCGGCACGCCTCGCAGTGGCACAGTCGCACCATGCGTGTTTAGAAGCACTACGTTGAAAATGATCTGGTCTATTAAAAACATATTAAAATTCAAATCATAACGAAAAAACAAAAATACTGGTAATCGGTATGAACTGGTTTAACACCCAGCCCTACTCGTGAGAGAGAGAGACGTTAAAGCTTAGCAGCTAAGCATAAAGACTAATACAGGGTTTCTCAAAAAGTCTGAAATGTGATAACCATAATATAGGGCCTTAAAAAGTCTTAAATATAAGCATATTTTGCATTGTAGTTCTTAGAGTACATTTAATCACGTCATAAATCCTGACATCCATTTACCGCTTCATTTGCAGTATGACCTCGTCTGGCCTTGGCTTATTGTGTTTCTGTCCTGAGTTGATAGTTGAATTTAGTCCGTGCTTCGTGTAGGTCTTAAATTTAACCCATAATGGTCTTAAAAATAAGGAAACCCTGCTAATTGAGTACCAAATGACATGTTATATCTCCTTTTTTGGGACCAGTAGTTGCAACTTCCTGTCGGTCTTATTGTCACCACGCCCAACCAAGAATTAGCCCAGGGCTTATACTATTGTTAAAATACAATTCAAGGCTTTTATAGTTTTTGTATGGATCCATTCTTGGCGCTAAGCTAAGCTAATAATCTGTGAGCTTCAGGAACTTACAGTATTAACTATTCAAATGTCAGACATATCAGAGTAGTAATAAATAAATAAAGCCCATTTTAAACAACTATATCTTTGTATCACATCTGTGTGATTCTGCGTCTTTTAATTAAACAGGTTGTCAGAATGTGGCGTCCTGCTCTGCGAATGTAATCTCCCTCCCCAAACTGGCTTCCTGTCTGCCGATGCCACTGCACAGCTTCACCTGGCACGTCAACATCCCCAAGGATGCCACGGTGGATCTGGTGTCGCGCACAGGGAGTTTCCGACAGTCCCTGCCGGGCCAGGAGTGTAATCAGTCTGTTTTGCTGCACGTGGCCGAAGGCGACGGGTTTTCCGTTGGAGATTTCTGCTCTAACGGTAATATCGAGACAATTCAAGTCCACACCAACGTCTCGGTCACAGCCACAGCCCGGGACTTCAGCAAGATCGAGGAGCTTCTCTTCAATGCCAGCGTCAGTCAGGAGATCCGAGGTAAAAACATTATGAAATGATTATGAAATACTCACTAACATTACATTATGCAACTGTTGATCTCAGTTTACTGAATAATTATTCAGTTATAAAAAAATTGCTAAAGGCTCCAATCAGAATATTATGGCTTAAAATGTCTAAAACAAGATTTTAGTCAATTTACAATTTGATTTATCAGCAGATTATTTAATCTCTAAACTGCTTCTTTCTTTACAGTTTTAATGAATAGTAAGGTTATCTTACGTAAAGTTTGTATTGTGAAGTAAAATTAACTTGAGTGGATCCGAAGGTACAGTGGCATTAAATGGAGGGAAATCGAATTAAAAATCATCACATATAAAGGAGAAACTGCCACGTGAAACATGTTAACAGTTTCCTAAACTGGTGGTAAAGAACCGCAGCAGTTAAATAATGAAACAAAACCAAATTAGTTTATTCAGTGCAGTCCATTCTAACCACTTGACATTGACAAAAGACATTTTTCCACCGAACACACTTACCTTTCAAACACACACGTGTCTGATACAAACTGCCCTGACCTGCAGTAGTTGCAGTCGCTAAGGTCATTTGTAATGTTTGTGTTGTTCTGCTTTAACAAATCAAGAGATATGGTTGGATGTGTGACTTTTCCCCCCAATTCAAACACCTAGCATTTCTTTCCCAATATGCAACAACCACTCTTTGAAGGAGCCTTGAAGCAGCAGTAATGTTTGTTGAAACAGAGTATGTTGTGAAACTTATCACATTATCACACAACTTCTCAATACTAGAGAATTTAGTGTCTCTTAGATAATTTTATTTTTTTATATGGTTCGGTGAAGGGAGGTGCCCACTTGAAAACCCCAACACTGCCTACTGCTGTTGGCTACGCTAGTTAGCTGGTGTCTTCTTGTTGGTTGCTAGTTGGTAGCTGACGGCTAGCCTGCTAGTCGGCTTTTTTTTTTTTTCTTTTCAGTTGGACTGGGCTTCCATATGTGTCTTGCCCCAAATCTGGGTGTAAGGGAGAAGTCTTGGCTGACATGCAGTCGCATATCCCATCACTACTTAACCACTGCTGTTGGCTAGGCTATTTAGCTGGTATCTTCTTGTCGGTGGCTAATTGGTAGATCTTGGCACAAGAGATTGCAACATCTCATCCTGTGTAATAATTAACAGCTGTCGTCACTGTCGTTTTTGATAAAAAGAGGAATGATAAGTTATATCTCTACCTGCTGAGAGGCAAATGTCAAATTTATCAGTGGCTCCAAATGAAAGCTAACATTGCTAACACATTTCATAACGTCACAATACTCCAGTGTTGAGCTTAACAGACCATAATATAATATAGGTAACAGATCATGTTTGTTTCATTTGGTTATACATTCCTCTCCTTCACCTGACACCTGAATGCAACATGTTCAAACTTGCTCCCTGGCTGTTTGTTGGTATTGTCGTCATTCTAGGTTGGAAATCAAAAACAGTGCAGAGGATGAGAAGTTTTTAAGTTTGGAATAATAGTTGGGTAAACAAATAAATAACGTGCATGTTACTTAGTGGTAAGTGTAGGATTATTATGTTGACACTTTTAAATTCCACACAGGGGCACTATAGTACCATGGATAAATTTGAAATTATAAACCAGCACAGAGATGAGAGACTCAATGTTGTTTCCATCCCTTTTCAGAGACCATAATTTACAGAGTAAATCCCAAGACCTCTCAAACCCTGTTGGCCACCCCCAACTGGCCCGAGGGTATGAAGCCGTTCTCCACCATATCCTGGATCGTCACTCTGCCGAGCCAGTACCAGGCTCACCTCAGGTTCAACGTCAGCAACCCCAAATGCGGAGACAGGCACACCTGCGTGAAGGTGATGATGCTGGGGTACGAGGAGGAGATGATGAGCCGCAGGGAGGACGAGGAGGTGGAGGATTTAATGGTGCCATATAGTTTCTATCTCAACCTGTCCAACTGTCTGCCAGAGGAGGGACACTTTGGTGCAGTGACCACAATTGTTCTTGAGAAGAAGTCTAGTAAGCAACCATTTCTTTAAGGCATTCATGTAGTTAAAAAACAAAACAAAAAAAAAATGTAAGATGTAACTCTTCTGTGGTTCTTTTTCTCTTCGCAGACATCTTGGCCATCGCGCTCGGGATAGCAGGAGCTCTTTTGTTTTTGCTCATAGTGCTGGCTGTTGTTTGTTTTATTACAAAGTGAGTACACCTGCAGTGCAACTCATTTCACCCTGGAGATCCCTGTACTGGGACCAGACTTTGAGAAGGAGTGTGGAGAATCAGTGCTGTGATTAAAATAGACGTGGAAGTGTTGTGGATGGAGTTGAAAAGTTTGTTAAAACCGTTATTTACTGACCCATTTACTTGAATTAATGTAATGTAATGTAATGTTATTGTAAAAGTATTTCATAGAAGCCTAATGGGCATTGTTTATATTCTCTTGACTTTTTCTTACTGTTTGTTGTCATCTTTTTAAACAGGAAAAAGAAAAAAGGAAAGATGAACACAGAGTCGTCCATCTACATCGGCAAAGGGAATATCTTCCGACCGGGTGACGCACACTTCACCAAAACCCGATCTAACAACGAATCCCACGTCTACGACTCCATAGATGAGACGATGGTCTGCGGCCACCTGTTGGACAACTCCAACATCTACGGCAACAATGACCACTTTAATGGGATGCAGGTGGACTCCTATCAGACTTTCGTGGGACCCACTGACGGAGCTCTGCCGGTCATCAAAGAACCGGACCCGGAGCCTGAGATGGATCAGTTCATGTTCTTGGACCCCTCGGAGACATTCATCCCGTCCCGTCCGCGCACTCCAATCGACAGGCAGGACAGCCTCGGCTTCCAGGACCGCAGGATGGTCGACAATGAGCTGTACACGTTCAAGAGCATGGGGGACATGAACAACATCCGACTCTCTGGTGTCGATTTGGAGCCACAGCCGCCGATAACAGATGAGTCCTTGTAGCGCGTGAGAAATGTCTACACGATGGACTGCTGTTACTAAATCCACGTCGCAACACAAGCGTCTGTCCGCGGTACAGATGTGAACTTTCTGTGTCTCGATTACACTCGGGGAATCTGAGGTGTAATGCTTTTTAATGTGATGTATGTATGTTGTCCGAACTCGGAGCTTCGATAGTAGAAGTGATGAGCCGTTTTCTTCAAAGATTTGAGGCTATAATTGGATTCTTATTTACAAGAGCCAGAGGAGAAGATTGAAACCACTCTCATGTCCGTCTGAGAAAAATGAAGCTACAGACAAGAGCTAGTTAATCATGCAATTAAGCTTAATTTAAAAAAAAGAAACTGTAAATGAAATGAGCTAGTGTGGCACTATCCGTGTAATGACTTCCTGCAACCTTGTCGTGTCCAGGAAGTCAAATATTCTGGTACGTAACCTCCTGTAACCTCCTGTAAAACCTTAAAACATTGTGTCTATGTTATATTTTATCATCTATTAAACACACATGATGTATAACAGGGTAATTAATGAGCTGCAGAGTTGCTGTTACATGCTAGCTAGAGTTTCCCGTTTTCTTCAGGTTTTATCACGTTGTGCTAAGCTAAGCTAACCACATTCTGGCTGCAGCTAAAAGTGTGCAAACAGGACAGAGGTATCAATCTTCTCCTCTAACGTTTGATTAATTTTATTCAGCCTCAGGAGCAGGGACTATGGAGAAAATGAGCTAGCATCTCAGATTCTTGTTTTTAAGGTGTTTTTATATTGTTTACTTGTCTTTTTTCTGTACCTGTAAATACAATTTAGTTGTTCAAGGAAATGGTTTTGGTAAGGAAACAGTTTGAGGTAATGGCTGCCATAACACACTAAAGCTGTGACATTCAATTTTCCCTCTTACACTTAAACAGTGGCCTTTTGCCGTCTGGACACGGAAAACTATTTCAACCACAGGATTTCAAGCCATGAAAAACAGTGTGGAGGAACTGCACAGTGGCAGCCAGTGTTTCCCATGCAGTAGTGTGTTGTATAGGCCAGGTTTACATAATTGTGTCCCATTTCTAAATAAAATTTGCGTTTCTTTCAACAGTTTTGAACATTTCAATCAATAACACTTGTCTGCTTTCTCACCTAGAGGCTTGGTTCCATTTTCATGTCTTTATAGCTGCTTAGCTTAGCTTAGCAGCTAGCGTTTCCCATACAAAATGTAGCAACTAGCACCTCTAAATGTGGTTCTTAAATCCATACCATAAGGATAAACTTTGATTTTATGTGTTATTCGTGCTGTCTGTTACGTAAATATATATATTCTTTACATTTTTATTGATTAAATAAACCAAATGTAACATGTAAGGTCTCAGATAGTGAGCTTCAGAGGCGCTAATATATTGGTTTTAGCCAGCTTTATTGCACTGTTTCTATATTTTATGTTATGTTACTCTAAGCTAAGCTAAGCGAAGTTACATTAGGTGTTATAAATCTTCTCTAACATTCGGTTAAAAAAAATTCCCTCAGTGTTTCCTTAAAGAAATGACAAAAGAAGAATGGGTAATCATAGTTTATTAATGATATTGTTACAGGTTACATCAGGTGAAAGAGTGCAAGGTTACTCAACTGAAGATATATTGTTAAAACAAATGCAGTATCAGACATGATTGTAGCTTCATGTGAACCTTGTACTTGAGATATATAAGTTGTGAAGTTTATGCCAGTGGTTCTCAACCTGCGAGTCATGGGACTGAGATGTGGAAATAATGGAAAATTACTCCCAATTTTTACATTTGTGGACGGTGCATGTACCTGCACATACCCTTATTACAGGATTGTTTCATTCTGTCCAATATATCTATTTTGATATGATTGGAAAATTTGTTTTAAAGAAAAGATGTTGAAAAGCTTATACAATCACTGCAGGCTGATCGTCTCCAAAACTCTAATTTACTCTAAACAGTTCCTCTCGGTTGCAGTTGTGACCACAAGGAATGCTGCAAATGACACACCAGCAGGTCACTTTTGTCAAAGACTAACATCTTCCCATGGGATTGAGTGAGATTTCCAGATTAGGCAAAAACCAGCAGGGAACCAGTGGCTTAAACTCCTTTTGGAATAGCAGGCAAAGTGGCATCGCAGCAGGAGTACACACACAAAAAGCAGCTATAATCAATCGCAGAGTCTGTGATGAGACAAATGTGATCAGACGATGTTGAACTGGCAGATGGACGGCTTCTCATCACGACAATTCTCATCAAACCACTTCCCGTTCGAGGCCCCGGACAGGACGACACAATTTTGGGACATGCCGCCGTCCGGCTGGGTCTTGCCGTTGGACTTGTCCCAGTTTTTGTACGTGATGACGGAGTTGGTCTGATCCACCCAGCTGCCTTCGGTCATCATGTCGTTGATGCCCATCCAGACCTCCCCGTCCGGGCCGATGGTCTGGCGGATGTAGTCTCTGAGCTGGTCGTTCTCAGCACTGGTCGTGGGGGAACCGAGGACGCCGCCGAGGGAGTTACAGTCTTCACTGGCAGTGTGGTAACGCTTCCTCACAGGGTCGACCAAGAAACACTTGCCGTGGATCTTCACGCCTTTTAAACAGACTGAAGGCAAAAGGAGGAGCACATGGTTAGTCAGGAAATTGTAAAACAAGCTCTTCATTCATCATGATCCACATGATAAATAGGAGGCTTTGTATTTGTTGAGAGGGTTCTCGTTTGCCAGGAACAACTGGATACCATTTAATGTTCTGGACGACAGGTCACACATGGGTTTGCCATGTGGCATCCAGATTCAAAAGAGTACACATGTGTCCCCTCTGTCCTGATTTTGGCAACGAGCATAACTCAGACAACTCACTCCAGCTTGAATTCATATTTTGTTCCGTGAATTGTAATCCACAAGCTGGACTTCAGTGAAGTAAAGAACCTGGCTTATATATGTTGAACCAGGGGACAGAAAGCCAATGCTGGGCCCTAGTTGACTCCCTACATGCTCCAGTACCTCAATACATGCTGATCCTTAGCAGCAAATGCTAAGTGTATAACAAAACCACAATGCATAGTAAATACACACCACAAATGTCAAACCCAAGGCAGTGCACTTTAGAAATTATTAAGTCTAACAATAGCTTGTGCATACTTAAAGAATTGGCATGGAGTGTTCATTTAAGATGTGCGAAAGCCAATTAATATAATAAAAGTTTTAATGTAGATTTTGAGAAAAGGCCCCGCTGTAAGACAGGGACATGACATCATCTTTCTTTGACTGATAAGATACTTTTGGTGTTCAGTCACAGAAATAATTCATCTAACAACACGGTCCAGGTTTTGGGAAATCTTTCGAGGAATCCTTCACTCGTTGAATTTCACATCTGCTGTGTTTACCTGTTTGCAGGGCCTGTTGTTCTTTCAGAAGGTTTAACTCCTGGACGATGTCATTAATCTGCTTCTGCAGGTCCTCAATTGCGGTATCCTTTGTTGCTTCTGTTGCTAAACAAACACACGAAATAAAATAAAAAAAAATAAAAATTTAAAACCCAGTTCACATCTTATCTAATGTTGGAAAGATGCATTTCCCCCCAAGGAAACGTAAGTCCATGATGTTTAAATAATGTGTTGTTCTTACTACGAGTTGTGATGATATATATAAAAACATTTTCCTCCATCTACCTTTCTTCACTGGCTTCCTCCTGGTTGAACTCTGCTGAAGCGAGCAGCTCACGAGCAGCAGGACTCCCAGCAGCACGCACGCTCCTCTGAACTCCATGGTGTGACCTTGTTGAATGAGGCTGCTCCAACGTGGACGCTCACATTTATCCGCCTCCCTCTCACACCCTCCCTCTCATCTCTCTGAACAGGGGAAAAATTCAGACGACCAAAACTGCTGTTTGTGTGGAATAACAGTCCAACAGGTGGAGACCAGCAGACAGGGCGAGGCATTGTAAAAGCAGCCATGACGTAACTCCTCTGCAGCTCATCCAGGTGACGCCGACTCCTCTGTTGCATAAAAGCCTAAATAACTTGGTTACAGTTTGTTTTTTTGGCTCACAAGAAACTTTCTTTCCGAAAAGTTGGCCAGAAACGTTTTGAGAAGTCTTGAGCTTTGAGAAGCTAAGATTTTTTTAATTTTCCAAGTGTTTTTGGCAAAGACGAGACTTAAAAATCTCTCTCTTATTTATTATCAGTGCATAAAACAGATGAAGAGCTTTTTCAGTTTCAAACTCTGCGCCCGAAACTTAGGCCATAAATAGGAGTTTGTTTTGGACCGGTTTCCTCTCCGTCTCTGCACACACCCTGCTACAGACCGAGGAAAGAGTGGACACGATCCAGAGTCACATCTGGACTTTCTTTAAGACTTCCACTTCACACAATTGTCTCGGCTGACACGTGGCAAACACAACTGACCAGGCTGTTGCAGTGCTGCAGTGATAGTACACAACTGATTTCGGGTCTGGAAAGTCACCACTTTCAAGTCTATAAAATCAGTTTACTGAAATATAAAAAACATTATGAGAGAACACCAGGATACTGTGAAGTTTTACAAAATTGTAGGTTAAAATATGGAATTTGGTGTAAATATATAGTTTCTGTTAATAATAATAGGTGTTACCCAACTTTAATAGACCCCTTCACGGTTCAATGTGCTGTTTTTTTGAGGGGCAGGGCTTAACTGGATGCAACATATCTGAAACACTATAGCCTGTAAACAGCGGTTACCATATTTCAATGGACTGTTTGGTCAAGTATAAATAAAACGCATATTTTAGAGAATACACTCACTCCCTGAGACCGTGAGCGTTATTTCAAAAAGTTGACTCTGACTGATGAGACTGTATTCACTGACCCCTACACTCTCACTCACTGGATGGAAGATTTGACCAAAAGATTTGACAGAGGGGACGAAATCTGGTCTGTCTTTATCAAGTGAAGCCTCTCCAACAAAGATATCACAAGATGTAAGTGGAGCCACTGTGGAGGGAAACGTAGTAAATGCAACTTCTGCTTGGACACCCCTGAAACATGCAACCAATGTTGCGTTACCTAGTGGTTAGCATTAGCATATACATATGACAAGAATCCCCTAAATAAGGATTAACTTAACGTAACTGATGATGCATTACATATTAATCTGACCTGATATGAAGTGTGCTCGTTGTTGATGTCTGACTCTCAATCCTTTCTTTTAATCAGTGTTTTTAGTGTTTCTGATTTTTTCGGTTTTAGCACCGAAAATGTGGCAAGACGACATTTTCACAGTTAAAACTGAGTGTTAGCCTTTAGCGTCCCTCTGTTTTGCCTCCAGCTAACATTGTGACGTCACAGTGACATAGGCCATGAAGGGGTCTAGAATGAATATGTCTAAAATCATTGAGATGATACAGCTAAAACTTTTCCCATACAAGATATTTACACCCGACTCATTTAAGAACAAGGGTGCACTGTAAGGACAGGGAAACCAAGTAACTGTTGGGGGCGTCATTGAATAAAAATAATAAAGGGGGTTCCCTTTAGATGACTACCTACCTTTTGGGATAACGACGACTATAAACCCCCTTAAATCTATGCAGACTGTACAGTGTATTGACAGTACCCCCCACCCCAATTAAAAACACACAGACTCACATGGTGTACAAATTAAACACTTTATTAGAAAATTATACATGTAAACACTAGCTGTAAAATCAGCTAACCAAGAAAGCCGACTTTCTGTCTCTTGTTCCCCAGACTCTCTTCCTGCTGCAGCAGCTTCATGAGCGGAGCGTGAAGGGCCTTCCCGACTCGTTTTCCCGCCTGCAGACAAAGAAATACTGTCTGCAGCTTTTTCTCCAGATGAGATAACAACCTTTGTCTCTATTAGGTCAAAGTCAAATGCGTCTGTTTTTCAGTTAAGGTGACAAAAATAAAATCGTGCACGCGGTGAGAGGAGGCCAGATGGCTGAGGAGGAGGCCCCGACTCACCTCTGTCATTTCAAAGATGCTCTCCGGATCCAGGCTGCCTCCGCCCACCTTCCTCGTGCAGGTGACCGTGCCCTTGTGCGTGACAGAGATGATGAGGCTCGCCACAGAGCAGGCTTTCTCCTGCAGAGTCGCGTCCACCACGTGCCGGTGACCCACCTGCACGAAAAGCAGTAAGCCCATATGTGTTTCTCTTTGTGTTTCATAACAGTCTTCACTTCAGAGTATTGGCAACCGAGCTCACCTTGCACAAGGTCACAATACAGGGAACGTTTTCTACGTTGAGCCTCATGCAGTCGTAAGGGTCGTCGGACAGCTCGATTTCCTTCCCTCCTTCCTCGTCAGCTGATATGTGGACTCTGGGAATCCTGTCGGATCACAATTTCAGATCACAGAATAATTTAGTGTTTAAATACAACAAGCCATTCAGAGGAATGAAGGGACAGCTTTGATTTAGAGAGACAATCATACAACCAAACAAATACTGACTTTGTGTTGAAGAGAGCCGCCTTGATAGCGACCGAGATGGCATCGTACAAGTTTCCGTCGCACTGCAGGAGCTGCGGAAGCGTGACAACGTGAGAGTTATTTCAGATGAGTTAACATTTCTTATCATACAAGCTGTCATGTGTTGTATATATTTTCTTGTGAATTCTATATGTCTCATAGATAATCTAGGGATACAACTAATTAATATTATGGTACATTAATCTGTCAATTAGGCTCTCTGTCAATTAATAAGCACTGTGTTAATTCCCAGAGACTTAGGTTATGTCTTAAAATGTCTTATTTTAGCATCCTAAACAGAGATATATCACATTTATTACAGTAGAAGGAAAAAGACATTAAGGAGATGAAAACAGAATCTTTGGTTTGAGTTGAAAATCAAAATAACTTTAGATTAATTTTCTGTTTAATCAACCAACTGTTTTTGATGCCCTTAAAGGCCACGCTGAATTTATGATAAGCCTGGCATCATACAGTGAAGTGAAATTAAACAAACGATTCAAAAGGAAAATCACTTTTGATAGGTCATTCCTCAAATTCGTTCATGTATTTAAACGAACAAGAAGCAATAGTCAATATGTGCAGCATATACACAAAAAATGAGAGTGGGATTGTAGCTTTGTGAAGCCAGAATCAGATGCTACCGCTCACCAGTACATCCACGTACAGCACCCAGCAGTGCTCTCCAGCACTGATACAGAGGCTCTTCAGATCCACACTGTGTTTGTTGTTGAAGACTTTGTAGAGGGTGTTACTCAGCTCCGTCCCCAGCTCCTCGCCTCCTCTGCCTTCAAACTCGGGGGTTGCATTGGCCGAACTAGCGACAGAACGAGGGAAAGCAAGACGACCAACTTGTGAGGTGAGAGAGGATCATTTTGAAAAAACACATTTCTTCTTGCTGTAATGGGAGAGAAGTGAGGTAGAGGAGGTGGGGAAAAATAATCATGTTTTTTTGTAGTATCATAATATTTACTCCAACAAGGAGTCCACACCTAGTGGGATAGGTCGAGGCTTATACAGAGGAGACAATACAACAGCACCTCCTAGTGGCAGGGTATCCAATAAAAAAGTAGCACAACAAAGTCACTACAGTAGATGTGATTTTTACAACACTCTATTTTTTTGGACATTAGCGAAAATGTGGAAAATGTGGAAAATATCATCATACATCATGATCATAGATCACGTCAACACTAGAAAGTAATATTTATTATCACTAACTAGTTGTATACAAGAGTGCAAGTTGTTTTGATAACACATTTATGGCCAAGCCTATAAACTAAGCCCAGTTTCTTAAATCTACTCATTCTTATTTGACACAAGACAATAAACAAAACACCTACCAGTCAACAAAGAACTCCAAGTAGCCTTCGTTTGGCAGCATGGGCCTCGGTTTTCCAATCTCAGCCTTAATCCCAACTAAAACTGCCGTGTGCCCCTTTAAGAAATTAAAAGTTAGTCTGTCAGTCCTAATTATTTCACAATAAAGGACCCAGTAGACATTAAACAGGCTCGTATAAGTAATAATTCAGTGTATGTGTGTGCAGCAGGAGGCGTTTGACATGATGTGACAGATGTTTTTGAGCATCTTCTTTGACTGAAAACAAGCCAACATGTTGCAGGACTTCTTCTGCATATGCTGACGCTTGTCATTACCAGAGTGACTTTGGCTGATCCGTCTGTGTTGGACACCACATCAGTCTCTATTTCCATGTGTCTGTAGTCCTCGCAGCCCCTTCCATCCACTCGTAAGTCGTCCTGATGACCAGGAAAAACATACTGACACAGGATGCTAGTGCGAACGGAGCTAGCTTGGCACTAGCCTTAGCTGGAAGCTAAATGACTCCGGTGACATTTATAGAGAAAATTCAACAACCATCACTGGGTGGAGTATTTGTTAAAAACTTACCCTTATGCCATGTAAGATGTAGACTTTCTCTGCCTCGCTAACTTGCACTGTTGCCATATTGTATTAACACTTTTCCCACGCGTGTGTCTGTCGCTCGACTTCTACGTCATCAAAAGTAGACGACACAAAACAATCGTCTCCCGGTAGTTTTATTTAAAAATACACACTCGTTTTTATTGTTTTTAAATTAAACATAACTTATTCTGGCATATTTCTCTTCAAACATTCTACGTTTACATTTTCTTCCTCTAAAATACTGTCTGTCAATTTTATCTACGTGCATCTTGTACTGATGTATAAAGGGGGTTTGTTTGCTGCTAATATTGTTCTTTCACAGACCCTGGGCCAGTTTTAACAGATCATATACTACTTTCTGTCTTAAATATGATGGATTTAAGTGTGATGCTGCAGTGCTGCGATAACTGTGCATTGAATTATAAGTAAGATTCTGGGGATTAGCCCTCAGTTTAGACTTTCAGGAAGTTTTGACCATATAATAATTATAATAATAAGATTTTTTACAGATTTAATCCCCAAGGGGAAAGTATGTTCCCACTGTATGACCCGTCCATTCCTTCACGCAGTAGCATGTACAGTTGGGGTAGTGGGCTGCAGCCTTCGAGCAGACCATGCCTGGACGTGTTGTATATTTTGAGCAAGCAGAACTTAACTTGGTTATCGTGTGTCAAAAAGAGAAGCCCTGGTCTCATAATTGAACCCCGTCTGGTCATAAATCAATCAAATTTTGTCATACAACTACAGATTGTACCAGTGGCATAAATAAATAAATAATAACACAGGCCATGCTGATTGACTGAATAGGCCACACAGTGTGTCTAATTTTGTTTTTCTGACATTTCTCTGATAATGAAAACGTTTATTTTTCTTTTTTGCTGGTTTGAAGACCTTCCCAGGATACTTAATGCCTCCTTTAACAGTCAGACTAACAAAAAGACAACTGGACGGGTAAAATTAATAAATAATACAATAATAACAATCACAGGTTTTGATATGATTTGATTTGAAAGTAATGAAAGTATTAACATATGTTTATATTTAATAGAGCTTTTACCTCATAGCAAAACTACAGAAGTACATTGCTGCCACATCAGAAAAAAATTGTAATAATAATATATACACAATCATATTGATGGATAAGACCCAATACACAGATACCACACTATTTAGATTCCTTAGAAAATTATTATTATAGATAAATAAATGAATGAAAGAACCGTTAAAGAAACAGAATGATTTGGTATTGGCAAACGAAAACTACACCAACACACCCTTGCACATTTTGAAAGACATGATTGATTGATATGATAAGATTTTTATTCATCAACAAGCTACAACAGAAATGTGTTGTACACATTTCCTCGTGACCTCTACGTGTAAGTCTCAAAGCAAAAAAAAAAAAAAAAAGGTGAAGCAGATGGATAATCACCTCTAAGGATACAACTAACTCATATTATTGTGTGTAATGGCATAAGAGTTAATTCTGTGATATTTTATCTTGAGAATCATGGGCTGTCTCCAGCACCCCTAATATATATATTTATATTTTTTAAAGGTTTCTTTATGATAAGATGATATAAACATTCACATGTTGAGAATATTATGTTATGCTTGCTTTTTAGAAGTGGTGCAAAGAAGAAGAAAACAAGAGTAGTATGTTGGCTCATTGTGCAGTTTAATTGAAGCGCCTGAATGAAAGTGTACCTGACAGACCAGACTCAGGGCTTCAGCCTCCCTCAGACAGAAGGTGGTATCTTACTTCCTGGTTGGATCTGCGTTGTGTTGTCCTGCCGCCTGCAGAGCTTTCTGGATCTAACCGAGTACTAGCAACCACCGGAGCACAGTGCCAAGCCTCACCCGTCCCCCCCCCCCTCCGGCTTTAGTTAGCATCTTATTAAGCGAATTAACACCTCGTCGAAACCGAAGCGAAAGCGGAACCCTCGAGAGCGGCTGCCCGGATATCAGTGCGGTTAGCCGGGATTGAGCTAACCGAAGGCAGCGGAGGGGCGGACAGGAGCTCCCAGGTCCCTGAGTTTGAACTCCCTTAGGCTCAAAACTACGTGAGGACTTCAAGAAACTTTGGTTGACAGGCGGAGAGAGCGAGGTAGGCTGTCTAAACCAGTGGGAAAATGACTCTGGTTGTGTGTGTGTATATATATATATGTATAAGTGTTTTATTATGAGCATTTAAAGTGTTTCCAGCTGCCACCTACAAACATCCTGCTCTGCTCCAGCTGCCTGAGTCAACTTCCTGGTAGGCTTCATGACTTCTACAGTACACCTTCCTCCGGTTAATTTATTACGTCCACTTAATTAATGTTATAATAACTGCCTGTCATTGTGTTGACCCATCTTTAAGGAGGGAAGCTTAAAACCAGGCTCCTTAAAACTGAGTCCTGGACACATGTGCACAGACGCAGATCAAGTTATTCAACATATTCTTGTCTTCTTCTTGTTTGTGTGTTAAACTAAACCAACAACAACCACAATGAGTGATCTATTAATAACCTACACTGGGAACGAATCAGCTGCCATCTTTTGTGTCTTTCATCTGCCGATATTTGTCCAAGATTCTTTGTCTTCTGTGATCACAGCTCATTAACCTCTGATTTTAGATATTAGATTAGAGAAATCAAGACATTTTAGGATGTAAACATAGACTTTGTAGAATTATATGAGTATTTTTTACAATCTAAACTGTTTCAAACAATAGAATAGATTGTTAGTTACTGGTAAACCTAACTTAAAAATATTGTGTAACTAGTAGGAACCGATATATCTTTAATGAAACAGATGCGTCTAAACACTACAATTATATGTACAAAATAATGTATACATACATAAGTGTTTGATGCATCCGAAGCTATATTGGCAAAGGTTGAGGGTTGTACTGTGCTTTTAACATAATTCAAGACATATGAACTAACTTTTAGATATCTGTATAGAAATCTGTATATTTATACAGAATTTGCAGATAAGTAGCATTGAAATAAACCTTAACTCAAGTCACTTGTGAGTCGTTGCTATTCTAAGTTAATTTGTTTTGTGCAGTTGTATCACTTTAGACATTAAATTATTAAATAGATTGGCCTGAACAGATCTTAGATTTTAAATAGTTTAAATATTAATCGATCAATTAGGTTGATTGATAGTTAAAATTATCATTTGCTCACTAAAAATGACTCCAGGGCCGCAGCCAAAGATGATTTCTGGATTTTCTCTAAACATGTTTTTTATTGAATATCAAAAAATCTAAACGTTAGATGAATTAATTTACAGATTCGGCTCATATCTGTGTCTTCACTCACCATTAAATCAAATCACTTTCAGGTTTGGGCACCGGTTGCTCGTTTAACTTCCTGGTGATCTGGTTACGCAATAAATTCCTCTACCTGTTCAGAAGTTTCAGTCTCATTTCAAACTAAATGGTGGAAGAGTATCATTCATATCCATGTCAATCTGTGCCTTTTGTTGATTATCCTGTAGAGGAATTAACCGATCAAGATTAGCGCCAAAGTTAAACCACAGTATCTCCCTCACCGCTTATCTCAACAGGAGGTCAGATCAGATCTGTCCACACCTCATGCTGCCATCAGTTGCTGCCACCGCTCGCTCACTTCTCAAAGCAGCAGGGTATTGAACATACCCATAAATGATTGATTGAACGCGCTGCGTACATTTTACACCGAGCTCGCGGATACATTTTCACGTCTGTAATCTTAGATCGCCGTGAGGCCAGAACCTCTTCCACTTGTACCCTTTTTCTTTCAGTTGACTCATTTAGAGAAGGCGTTGCTCTGTGTATCTAAGCACAATCAAGTCAGACAGTGGGTTTCATTGTGGAAAAAAAAAAAAAAACAGTCATTCATTGGGATAAATCGTAAGAGTCGCTCTAAAAAAGAAGCCATTGACTTAATGAGGTCTGGTTCAGCAGTTAGTTTCACTCCAGGCCTTTCTTTAATATACATTCACTCTGGTTTCTATCTGCATTTATTGGTTAACACTGTTGCAGTTAACAATGACACTAGCAGCTTTTTTATCAAGCGCCGACCCCCCCACCGAAACTAGTTCGACTTGATCTCGGATGTGATGAGTCAGATGCGTACTAGATACAAACTGCGGGCGAAGACTTCAAAGTAAACACGACTTCAGTTTGTGCACCAACGGGCTGAGGGGGCTTCAGGTTATGGTCATTAACCATCCCACCAGCCTATAGGAAATAAAAAATGTGATCAAAAGCTACACGAAAACAGATTTTTTTTTTTTTTTTAACTTCACAAAAACTGACAGGAAAATCTTGTCATGTAAACATTATATTTTTCTGTTACCATATATTAATGTGAATATATTCTACTGTCAGGACTATTAATAGCTATCCTTTAAATTGTCTATCTAAATATATTAAATACATACACTATTTTCAAGAGGTACAGGGATGATGGAGGTGTTGGGTAGAACTAAATGTTAGGAGGACATTGCATTTATTTTTATTTATAATGCCCCTTCTTTTTTTTTTTGTTTTTTGTCTGTGTATGGGTGTACGTACTGTATGTGAAGTTGTACGTTTATATTACACATATATTTGTATATGTTTGTATACACTTATATATATTTGTATGTGTGTTTGTTTTATGGGTGGGCATTAGCAAGGACTTCACGATACGATGCGTATCACGATACTTGAGTCACGATACGATACATTATTGTGATATTATGATATCGCAATATTCTACTTAGTTCACAGAGAAATTTGAAATGCAGCTTACATGTACATCAGATGACAGTGGACAAACTGAGTAAAAAAAACAATAATAATCCAAATGATCCACTTCCAATTTATTGCACTTGTACAGAAAAAGTGGTGGTGGAGGTCCGGTCGTTTGCGATATGTTGCCATATCGATATTTCTTCCCACTCCTATTTGATATTATTGTGTTATGTGAATATGTAAATTAGATTTATCTTTATTCAATTCAACGTATGAAACTAAATCTAAGTCAAAATCAAAGTATCAGGCATTGTGTCTAGATATATTTAGACACGGAGAAGGCTTGGAAGTTTATAAATTATACTTCGTCCCACTCCTTCATATTTAAAATAAACTTAAAATCATGCAAAAAAACCCCCCAAAAATCAGTTATATTCATATATTCCTAGCCAGGATGTAATTATTTACTGTAGTGTTAAGAGATGCATAAATAAACAGCAATTTATGGAGGAGGAGCTCATTAGAAATACTGTATTTTTATTTATTGTCACATCAGACACTAATATAACAAAATAACAGAATAAAATAAGATTATATGTAAACAGACGGGGCATAAAGAGGCACCTGAACAATGCACTGACTGGAGAAAAACACACGTCCTGCAGTAATCCCTGATGAAAGTGGATCTCCAACATGGCCTCCCATGGCCTCCTCCCAACTCCCACGGTGCTTGATGGTGACAAGCGTAGCGAAAAAAGGTCAAGAAGCTACGCAGCAGTGTTCACGTTCACGCTCTACGTTAAGACATTAATCCATATAAAGGCTTCTCTCTCCCGGTTGTATTCATTTATTTTTGACTTCTTTCACTGATGGATATTCCCAGTTGCCACTGAATGCAGCACACTTAGCATGCAGGTATACGTACGTGATGCTGAACATTAGTTTTATGACGTCACATTGTTTTCATCCTGATGAAGCTCATGTCCTCTGGGACCACCACAGTCGTTGGCCGAGCCCTAATTTATGCAGACGCACTAGTGAAAGTGAGACTCATGAATGTGTTTCAGTAGAGAGAGTGGCGCCCGGGTCTAACCATCCTGCAGGAAGGAGCTGATTTTATTCCAGTCTGTTTTATGTGCACATAATACTCAGACCTTTTTTGTTTTTTTTTTTTTTTTTCCTGACATTTTGGCCCCTTTGAAGTCACATCATCTTTTTATCTACACTCGCTCAGACCTGCTCCATTGCTTATTCATGAGCCTCGTCTCCAGACAGAGGTGGATACACTCAATCCCAGTACAGTTCAGGACTGTTGCGTGGGGTGTTTTGTTGAATTTTTTTTTCTCCACTTTTAAGGCCGGATGGTGAATTACTCTCTCATGTCTTTAATGCGAGAGGAATCCAGGTGGATTGTTTGAACTTACGGGATCCGACCAGTCGTGTTCGTTCCTCCTCCCGAGAATTCACCCGAACCTTATTTGCTGATTCATCCCGTCTTATTAGGTTCTGTGTTTCTTTTTATTCCTTGAGGATCATGTAGTTGCTTCTGTTGGTGCGTTTACACCGACTCTTAATTGTTGTGGGACTCCGCTCTAGCTGCTATCAAAGCAACGCAGGCCGAGCTCTTATGTATCAGCCAAAATAAATCAATTAAGACATTTTCGAGGATATTTTCTGACGTTTTATGAACTGAATTTATAAACTGCAAGGTGACAACAACCCACGCACGATTTGGATCCTTATTCTCTAAATCCTTTTTTTCCGTCTTTCATTTTCTTCCCATCGCTGCGCCCCCCCTCCACCTCTCCATCTGCCTCTCGTCTCCCCTCGCAGCATGCGGTTGGAGCCACGGCCGCTGTAGGATGAAGAGCCCGGCGCAACGCACCAGGGACATCGAGCGGCAAGCTGGCTACCTGAGGCCCGAGCACTGCGCCCCCCCTCCGCCCCGCACCGGCGCCGACACCATGTGGTTCATCCGCGACAGCTGCGGCATCGTGTGCGGCATCATCACCTGGTTCCTGGTCTTCTACGCCGAGTTCGTGGTGGTGTTCGTCATGCTGCTGCCCGCCAAGAACGTGGTCTACAGCCTCTTCAACGGCGTCATCTTCAACGGCCTCGCCTTCCTCGCCCTCGCCTCGCACGCCAAGGCCATGTGCACAGACCCGGTCAGTCAGACTTTAACTAGCGACGGCGCACAGGCCGTGACACGTCTTTGCACAAACTGTTTGTTCATTTCACAATCTGTTCCTGCAGGTATTATCTCGGTATGATAGTGTTTCATTAACAGGTGTAGTTCAAAATTGCTGCTGCATGAAGTTCGTATAAACTGCAATGCATTTTTTTTTTGCAGCGATTTCAGTAAAAACTGTTTGTCAGCATTTATCAGCTCCAACTCTAACGTGAGCCATAATTAGAGACGATGGGAACACACCAGCAATCAAGTATAATTTAGTCACTTTAGTTCAAGAAACGTTGCTTTTGAGCCTCTGTCAACACCCATATAATATATGTCAACACCCATATAAGAAAACAAAGTGGACGCCGTGACGAATAAATGACATAGATCAATACGGATTAAGTATAAAGGGAGGAGCTGGGTGGTACCGTGGCTAAATATACTTTCATGAGACGCCTTGAATGACATAGAATAACTATGAGCTGCTGAATCCGGGCTTGTGAGTTTCTGAGTTTTGTTTTTCTGAGTGACTAAACAACAGCTCTGCTGGATGTGTACACCTATCTTGAGGTTTATCTTTTGGGAGATGACCGGATCACTAGGATTAAACAGTAGGGGTGGGAAAAATACCGAAATGGCACTATATCACGATACTTTTTCTTCCAATACACTGTTGGTTTTGAAAGTTTTAATAACAATTTTAAAAGAGAGGAGGAAAGGAAAAACCGGCATCACCACTTTTTCTGTACAAATGCAATAAATTGGAAATGTAGTGGTGCTTTTGATTACATAAAGGATCTCATTATTTCTCTTCATTTTTGCTCTTTGACTTGTTAGGTCTGCAGTTTATCTCTTCAGAAATGTACACTCACTGGCCACTTTATTAGGTACACCTTGCTAGTAAAAGGTTCCACCCCCTTTTGACTTCAGAACTGCCTTAATTCTTCGTGGCATACTTTCAACAGGGTGTTGGAAACATTCCTCAGAGATTTTGGTCCATATTGACATGATAGCATCACATAGTGGCTGCACATCTATGATGCAAATCTCTCGTTCCACCACATACCAAAGCTGCTATATTGGACTGAGATCTGGAGACTGTGGAGGCCATTGGAGTACAGTGAACTCATTGTCACGTTCAAGAAGCCAGTTTGAGATGATATGAGCTTTTGTGACATGGTGCATTATCCTGCTGGAAGTAGCCGTCAGAAGACGGGGACACTGTGCTCTGATCTCTGACATCAACAAGACATTTTCATCCACACACAACTAGATCAGCAGTTTATGAAATACTCAGACCAGCCTGTCTGGCACCAACAACCATACCACGTTTAAAGTCACTTACATCCCCTTTTCTTCCCCATTCTGATGCTCGGTTTGAACTTCAGCAAGTTGTGTTGATCATCACTACATGACTAAATGCATTGAATTGCAGTCATGTGATTAGCTATTAGCAATTGAACAGGTGTACCTAATAAAGTGGCCAGTGAGTGTATATGTCAGATTCTAGGTATTATTCTCCGCTTGGAGCCAGCACTTGTATGTAAGTTCTGACAGTATAACAGACAGAAAATTCAAACTTTTAACTGAGAATCCTGCCTCTAATGGCATAAAATATATATGTTTATCGCAGAGAAAATCACAGCAAGACTCCAGCTGTAAACAGATCTTCTTGTTAAAAGATTTTTCTTTTCTCCTGACACTTGTGAAGGACTTTTGCCAAGGTTGATGCAGGTCAAGGTTATGAGGAGCCGACTATGGGACATATGTTGTACATGTATAATACCAAGTGTAACTCTATACGTTATGCATCTCCTCTATGTATGTGTTTATGTCAAATAAAAAAAATTTGGTATATGTCAATATACATTTTCCTAAATTTCGACCCAGTCATATTAAAGTCTCAATTCCAAATCCAATTTTATTACCTTCAGTATTTGCGTTATTCTCTGCTGTTCTACCACGGGACCTTGTGCAAATTAAAGTAGAGCCATTCCAGTGTCATAAGTTTTCCACGCTGCTAGATTAATCCTGACTCTGTTATTAGTTTACTTTATGTTTTTTCTTTTTTTGTCTGATGAAGCTAAATGATGCATCGCACCAAGCTATTTCCATTTATAAGGACTCCCACGGCCAAACCGAGTGAAAAGCAAACGGTGTAAAGCATCTGTAGTGACAGAAGGCGCATCTTAATTCCTCATCGGCTTTTCTTTTCTCTCTCCTCCAGGGAGCCGTGCCTAAAGGGAACGCGACCAAAGAATTCATCGAGAGTCTGCAGCTCAAACCGGGACAGGTGGTGTACAAATGCCCCAAGTGCTGCAGCATCAAGCCGGACAGAGCTCACCACTGCAGGTACGGCGCAACGTGGGAAAGAGTGCACACTCCACACATTTTAATACGCTGAAGTCTGCTCCTTACGGGAGGAGAGTCCTGCAGCGAACCTCCCGCTGGGAACTTCTGTGTTTGTTCCTGCGCCGGCTCTCCTGCCTCCCCCCCCAGTGTGTGTGTTTTTTTGTGCCTTTTTTTAAAACGGCTTTTCCCTGCAGACTCTGCAGCTTGATAATAAGGAGTTCCCTCTGTGGCTGCTCGGTGGTTTCACTGGGATCTCTAGACAATGAAAAGTGCAAAAACACCGTGGAGTAATTGAATTGAAAAAACCAAGTGACTCACTTTGTCTCACAGCCACGCATGGGTGTCAGTTTGAATGAAACAGATGATTTATTTTTTTCTTTTTGCTGAATATCATGACTCATTCAGATAATACAATGCAGTGACACTTATCTGCAAAGGCTCGTAAGATCAATATTTTTTTTGGCACTGGCGGGTGGATTGTGGCTTTCTGCTTCGCTTCGTCATCGGATAAATTACAAGTTGTCTTTCTTTACTTGAGTTGTTAAACTGCTGCGGTTCTTCTAGATAAATACTCAGTGAATCATGCCGCTAGGAGCTGGTGTCCCATCTTTTTACGGCTGCGTGTTGTCACTTACTCGCTATATTACAGTATATTGGTGCACCTCTCTTTACACTTTTCCTGTTTGCCTTCATTGTGCGTCTGTTTCCTCACAGTGTCTGTAAGCGCTGCATCAAAAAGATGGACCACCACTGCCCCTGGGTGAACAACTGTGTCGGAGAGAACAACCAGAAATACTTTGTGCTCTTCACAGTAAGTCATGATCATATCTTATTATATAGAATAATGAGGTCAACACATGTGGGCGATTGCGTAAACTTGTTGATTTGCGTGGATTATATCGCAGGCACAGTAGCTTCATGGCACGTAAAAGTAACACTCTTAAAAACCACAATGGTTAACGAGAAGAAGTGGAAATGCGGCCACTCTGTGAGCTACCAGATGCTAATATTCGCAGCTAATCGCTAATCTCTCCCGGGTAGAGATGTGCATACTGTGTGTGGGTGTGTATCTGGACTGTTACACAAAGTTTTGTCTGATTCTTTTGGTGGTGTTCAGTTCCTGAGGGTCATCGAAGTCAACAAAGACTCTTTAGAGCCGTGCCTAATGGCTGCTTTGGCAACGCTGCTCTCCAGTTTGCTTTCCAACCTATTGATTCATAAAGTAAAAGACTATTTTAACATGTTTTAAGTGGATGAAACAAACCTCTGCAGATAAATAACACACCCGCTTTTCCAATTACAATCCACACAAGCCACTTAAGTTAAAAAATACTCACACACACTGTCTTTTATAATCATTTTTTTTTTTCATTCATAGATTTCAACGCCCAATATTTTGTTGGTTTAATAGTAAATATTGTGTAGATATTATGTGTTGCAGTCTTAACTATCAGGCTATCTTGTTTATATTTTACATAAGCATGAGAACAGTGACTTAATACTGTCTGACTTAAAAATAAGAGCCATTGCAGTTATGTATGAGGACTATACTAATGAGCATTTTGCTGTTTGCTTATTTCCAGATGTACATTGCACTGATATCCTTGCACGCGTTAATCTTGGTGGCCTTCCATTTCGTTTTCTGCTTTGAAGAAGACTGGACAAGTGAGTATCATCCTGTATTATAGCAGTTAGTTTAGTGTAGAGACCAGAGGTTGCTGTATTCCCTGTTCCTGTTTGTTTCTTTTTGTGTGACACCTAATTTTAATTTTTGCTTTGACCTGTAATACATTTGTTTTATTAGTGTTATAATGTTTTGTAGCTTCTATTAAATATATAATCTCTTCCTCCTCCAGAGTGCAGTAACTTCTCTCCACCAGCAACCGTCATCCTCCTCATCCTCCTCAGCTTTGAGGGTCTCCTCTTCCTCATCTTCACCGCCGTCATGTTTGGGACCCAGGTCCACTCCATCTGCTCCGATGAAACGGTGAGTACACGCAGCGTCGCACCTCTGTTCACCTCCTGAAAACTGAAAGTCAGGTGCATGAAAACCATTCCACCCCTACTACTGATTGCCTCTAAGCAAGTATGCTGGATAACTAACGGCTTTGTGGAAAATGTGCGGATAAGGACATTTTAGTTTTATCATCACACAAGCAACCGCTATTAATGATTTAATGGTGAAGTTTGTCTTGAAATTCGTCTATCTTTTTAACCATCTCGTTCAGGGAGGTTACATTTTGAAGTTTCAGATTGGTCTGTAGGTTGTGTGATGCAGCTGGAGCAGAAAACCAAAAAGCTGAATTTCCTAATTCAGATCATAGCTTAGGGACAACAAATTGTTGTATGCATGAATGGAAACTGATGGAATGATACTTATGTGGGGCAGAGACGCCGTAGCCTACGTATGTAGCTTAGCAGGTGTGAACCATTTATACTTGTCAGTTCCTTTGGTTTGGCTCGTTCTGTAAAAACTCTAGTAGGTGCTGTGTCTTTTTTGCCATTCGGGTTATTTTTTGTTTCTGCTTCCTGCTTCACTTTCAACAATGGCGAACAAAACTGACGCCTAAATTTCACCAAAGTCGAGTCTATTACTGCTTTCACATCGAAAATGCAGAGTTGACGAAGGATTTTCAAATTCTGGTCGACCCGCCTTTGGTGTGCTTTCACATCGACAGCAGTCCCGGGTCTGACCTCCTGTGTTTTCCTCCCTCTCATCGTTTTGACAATGTCATCATCACACATTTAAGTACGCCAAATCTCCTCTTCTCCATAGATGCAGAGTGGCTCGCAGATTTCACGGTTTTGCCAGTGCGTTGCCATGGTTGATAAATGCCATATCGCTATAGAAGCTGTATATAAATGCAACTGCGGGTGTGCAGTTCATATCATGATTCATAGGGCTAATTCACCTATGCGCTTCCATTAGCGATTTGTTTGATTGAAAGTGGACAAAAGAGATCGGTCTCTTATGGGAGTAAAGCAGAACGTTGCTTCTACAATGACACAGTCTGCCAGGTTGTCCAGTGACAAAATCAGAAAGTGAGAGGCGGGTACATCAACGTCATAAATGTAAATTAGGGGGTCGATGCGGCATTAATGTTGACATTGAAGCTGAGCCGATAAAATCCCAGGTCGATTGAAAGGTGTTTTGTGAATGAGCTGTAACTGTCGTCATGCGATACTTCACTTTGAGGAAGATGAACTTCAAACTCCTTCATCTGCGGTGACAGGGAATTGAAAAAAGTGTTTCCATTGCACTTTTGCAATAATCTTTTATATCTAGAGAGCGTGAAAGTGTTTTAGCATTAGATATTTGAAAGGTTTTTAGAAACGTAGGCGTTTCCGTTTCCTTTTTTTCTTTTTTTAATTGCGATATTTCGGTTTCGTGCATTTCTAGGGGTAATGGAAACGCAAGACGTGACAGCTCTTGCGCTCTCTGTTGCCATAGCTATGACGTCAAATTGACACAGAAGCATAAACCGTCTATCAGAGACTAACCACGTTGAGGAATCCAGTGGTTGATATAAATGAACTTCCAACTTCATCTACAATCAGTGCTTTTAAATGGAAAAAAAAAACGTGAAATTGGATTCCTTTTTTTTTTTTTAAATACTAAAGGATTTCCCAAAATAAAATTGTAATGATGAAGGATGACGGCTCTCAGATGGCGCTTGCTATTGTTCACCTAATCAGAGCACAGATATAAGTAGGAGCAGGTAATTCACTTACAGTCCCCCAGGTGGGATGAGATTAGTGCGCTTTCTGCTCAAACCACCCACGGCCATGACTCACCGTGTTATAACGTTCACTACAAAGATCATCTATTTCAGTCAATTTCAGTCTAATGGGGCCTGCAGCTATCGACCCTGTCAGTGTACATATTGTTTGTTTGTGTGTAGAGCTCATACTGAACATCAGGAAATGAGTCACAGATTAAGACCCGTGAGAAGAAAACTAAAGAATTCAAAGCATTAATCTTTTTTTTTTTTATCCCGTTGTTGTTGTTGTTGTTGGCACATTAATATTTAAAGGCAGCTATGTGCTCCCAGCTGACGCAGCCCATCGACTCTCCTTTGTTGCAGGGTATTGAACAGCTGAAGAAGGAGGAGAGAAGATGGGCCAAGAAGTCTAAATGGATGAATATGAAGGTGGTGTTCGGCCACCCGTTCTCTATAGCCTGGCTGAGCCCCTTCGCGACGCCCGAGCACGGCAAGGCCGACAAGTACCAGTACATCGTGTGAGCGAAAGCTGGAAACTAAGCTGAACTCTGCAGCTGCGAACACAGACTGATCAATCCCACTGTGGATCAGGAACTCCTCTTTACCACTCCTCCTAATTCCTTTCTGAATTCTTGATATTTCAGGGTGTTTTCATGTAAAGTTGTTTCTCTTCTTTCTTTCTTTTTTTTTTTTAAATGTTGTAATCTTATTTTCATTTTCCTCTCTTGGTGCTGCGCGAGATTACCTACGTGTAGCTGTGGAACAATCTCGACAACTCGACAAGAAGCACTTAACAAGAGTTGGCAAATACTACACACACACACAAACACACACAGAGACTGAGCTCTGCCATCACTGGAGAGAAAATTCCTGCAGTATGTCTGATCATTTCTGTACTTCCAAGACTTAACGTCGCACAAAAAGCGGCACAGCTTTCCGGTGCCAATACGGACGCCTGCCGTTGTCTTCCTCTAAACCCTGTCACGTGCTACGCTTCGTTTTTTTTGCCGTATTGTTGCAGTAGTATTTTTCAGATTTGCCTTAGAACAGTGCATTAGCGAACAGTGCTTTTCTTTTTCTATTTCTATTTATTTGCCTTAATGACATTTTGAGTTTGTTTCATCCTTTTTTTTTTTTTGATGCCAGACAGGTGGATTTGTTCAGGTCTCGGTTGTTTTGTGTCGATTGTAGTAAACCCCCGATTTATCTGGCAACACAAAGGACGCGAGAACAAATCGGGTATCAGGACAGTTTGAGACACAGAGAGCAGCGATAACGTCGCAGAGGCCAGTTTGAGTTATAATCCTGAAGATTTAATTTAATTGATGACTTACTGGCTACATTTAGCAGCTTTTCTTTTTAATCTGCAGCTGGACAAATAACCTAAAACATGAATCAAACTAACTACAGTCAGCTTCAGTGTCAAGAAATGACAGGAAATGACGTGATCATTATTCATACAGGTCACAGAAAGTCAAAGAGAAAGGCAGTTGTGTAACTGTTTACGATAAGACCGCCTACGTGGTTTTTCCCCTGGAGGAAACGTTGCATTAGGAGTAATTTAACACGCCACTGATTCAGCATCGGAGGAGTAAACAGGCTGATATCAGTGTGATAAAAGTGCATTATTGTACATTACACAGATGCATCATTTCCTGTGAATCCCTCATAAATGCATAAATTGATCTGAAGCTCCACCACCAGTCCTCTCTGATATTAATACTTGAGTTTATAGTGAATTTGGTGGAAAATTGCACGGGTGAACCAAATAATGGTTTACTGATAACACTTAGACCATATAAAATATATAAGAGATCATAGAAATCTTAAGGATTATAACTTTAAATCTCCAATTTTACACTTGTCCGGTAACCAAGATTTAACTTTTAGGCTCCGTCAGAGTTAAAACCAGCCTCTTTTACTTTTTTTTTTTTTTTTTTTTTGACAGCTGTTCATGTTGTTGTTCGTGCTTGACGACCGTCACCAGCTCCGACTGAACGTCAGGGAATAAAGCAATACAGCATTGCTCTCTGAATGCACTGACCCCAAGTGCAATTCACTTGCTGTCAATTGATGGAATCGACTCGTGCGTAATTCACTCCGTCACAGGTTTCCAGTTTTGAGCCTGACTGGTGGCAGGATGACGCCTTACAGGGTAAAAAAAAAAAGAAAGAGATGATTCACGTTAAATGTTTTAATGTTCAAGAGACCTGAAAGACTAGAAATGCATGTTTGGACAATAAAAGGCTTACGTTGGTTGAAACTACGCCTCTTCTGAGCAATTAACACTAAAAATGCCTTTGTCCTAATGTGTTTGGAAGCCTTAGTAGTTAATGACATGTTTATTTAGACAGTGAAAGGACTTGTTGCCAAATTTAAATCTTAACAAAGGGAGAGTTTGAAGGAGCCGTTTCAAGAGTGAAACACTGTAAAGACGGATGTTTTCTGAGGCTTTTATATGTTTTTAAATCATGACCGTCACGTGGGGATGCTACAGGTTTACACACACAGTGCACCAGCTTTCTTCTTCTTCCTCTTCTTTTGTTTAATGTGTTCTGCTCGGTCAGGTATGAAAAGTATGTGTTTGAATTGCTATCACCACATAACTTCTTTATTTTATTTTATTTTTTTCTCTTCTGCTTGGGTATTTCTTGAAAGGTGAATAAAATGAATTTATGAATATGACACAATGTTTGGTTTAGATTATATCAGGACATTTCCTTTTTTACTATGAATGAAATCTTAATTTATCAAAAACGGGAATGATACAATTTTGATTTGTCAGATTGAAAGAATAATGGATATTCCTCATTGTGGAAACATACCCTTATTATTGTTATAAAAAGAAGAAAATAAAGTCCAGTGTTACCATTAAATTAGAACAAATAATATATCCTATAATAAAATCTAAGGACGATTAAACCATATATTTGAAAAGATACTTTTACTTTTGTAGAACTACCATATTTGTCTTGATTTAATATTTTGCCAGTTACCATTAACTTAACCATAAAATCTAATTGTTCTGTGTATACCCTCTATAATTTACAGATCAGTGTCAGGAGAAATATTTTCACCATTAAATTCAAAATGTGCAAATTGCGCAAATGTGTCTTTTGTAATGTAGAAAATATATATACAAAGAAAAGTTGAAAGAATTAAAATTTAGATTCAGCATCTTTTTTTGAGAATATTTTTATAAATCCTGGATATTCATATATTTACTGTTAAAAATTTTGATTAACTTCCCTCTATACTTATATAGATTTTAATAACAGACTTTATCCATAATGTTAAAACACTGCAAGTACGGCATTGATGCCTTTTAATTTCTTCGTTATAAGGACAGCGTGTTCCTTCGATAGAAAGTTGAACATCCTCATCTAAATGTATCAATTTAACTCAATAGTATGGAATAAAAAGCCTTTAATGGACAACATTATATCCATTATTATCCTCCATGTAATGTTTCAGCCTGACTCCTTTTGTTTTTTTCATTTTAATGGAAGGCAGCGAGTCTAATGGAGTGTAAGGTTCACTGTAGATGGAGGAGCTTGAGGCCAACTTATATACAGTAAGCACCCTCTTCATTAGACGTTAGACTAGATGAGAACAACGTCTCCGCTTGTAGGAAAACACAGACCTCTTCATATACTCTGAACATCTTCCCACAACAACACCACAACAACATGATCGATGGACACGATGTTTGTCACATGAGCTTTTTATTTAATAATTTAACAGTGTTTCCTCTCTTCGTTGGAGATGGCAATTTACGCATCCTTTTAAAGTGTTTCCTATTAACAGAGTATATGTACACGTTTACACAAGTTCATTTCACACGATCTATAAGACATTTTATGAATAATTTATATCACAGCAAACAAAGTCTCATCAAACTGTCTCAATTTGCGTTTAAAAGAGTTTAAGTGACAAACTGCGCTATTATTTCCACTGTTTGCGAGCTCTTCTGATTTAATTTTCAAACTCTTAACACTGAAAAAACATCGTTCTCTTCTACCAATTTGAATAGTATTGATTTAAAACACGTTCTGATACATTTACAGATGTTTTTCCTCTCGTAAACGTGACAGGTCGAGATCTACATGACATTTCAGGGGTTTTCTAATGTCTCTGTGTACACCACATCTTACAGTTTATGTGCACGCACACAGAAATACATCACGCTCAGTGCCATGCTGCTATTGCAGAAGCTCTGACAGGTCACGTTACAGTGAGACTGGGTTCACAGGTGGGTAGTTTACTCTCGTATCATGCCATCAGCCGGAGAGAAGCCAGGCACCGAAACTTTTTCAGAGTCATAAGCAAACAGTGTAGATATTAAGTTTTTAGATATTAAAACGTCAGCATTCACTTTCTTGTTTAGAGTTAAATGAGAAGAACAATACCATTTGCGTCTCTATGGTTAATATAAACGCTAACAAACAGTTAGCTTAGTATAATAACTGAGCCATTGAACTATAAGTCAAAAATGTAGGTAGCTTTGTGCCCGATTAGTAAATGTTTTCCAGTTAGCTTAGCTTAGCACAAAGGCTGAAAACAACTGGAAACAGTGAGCCTGGCTCTGTGTGAAGAACCACCTCTAAAACTCACTGTAATTCACCAAAAATCAAGCTAGCTGTCTAGCTGTTTCCCCCAGTTTCCATGTTTAAGCTAAGCTAACTGCTAGCTCCGGAGCTAGCGTGAGAGGGTTTTGGTTTTAAATATTTACACACTAGCCTGGAAGCCAACCCAAATTTTCCCAAACTGGTCTGGAGTCGCTCCATTGGGAACTGAGAAGCTAAGAGTGATATTAATTGTCTCATCTAACTCTTGTCAAAAAAGTGAAGCAAACTTTCCCAAAGTATGTTACTGTTCTTTACAGTAATGCAACACACCAAAGGGAGTCTATAACATGGAGGCACAGTAACTGAATTCACATATGTTGCCGCGTGTACAGCCCTGCCATGAAACATCACCCAGCCGGCCTTCAATATGATATATCTTTATGGTGCAACCTCATTGTCACTGCAGTCACATTAACAGGGATGCATGTAAATTACATGATGCAAAACCTTCACAGCAGCAGTTGGAAGGACATCTCATATATTTGTGTGTTGCCGCCATGGGATATTAGAGCCAGGCTTTGTAGCTACCATTATGCATTTATATCATGATATGTATCAATACAAAGTGTCATCTCAAAACACTGTCCATTAAAGCAGCCTTAGATCTCATCTTAAGTCAAATCCCTGCATGCATACTCGGTTGATGTATGCGAACAGAAACATCCCTACTCATAGCATCGATTGACATTATTCATGTTCAATTATTAATGCTCCCTTTCTGTTAAACACATCACAGTGTTATGAGAAAATACAACGTTATTGCAGACTGAAACCTCCAGGGGATGTTGAGGGGAATTAAGCTAGGTGTCTGCGAAGACCAGAGAAATGGTGATGGATTATTATTCATAACGTGCAGCAGAGTAATATGAGATTGGAAATTCGGGGCACACGAAGCTCGACAGGCAATCACAAAGCCGTGAGATGTGTCTGACGCCGGAAAGTCAGCGGGGAGCCTCATAAGTCCCGAGTTTAATGAAGCAGTTCACAGGGATGTCGGTGCGATGTGAACGGATGCTTCGCAGTGATTTAGGCTTTGGTAGTGATATAATAAACACAGCTATCGTGAAATGGAAGATCATCAGCTGCCTCTGAATCAAAATATGTGTCGTGCTCATATCTTGAGGTTAAGGTTCAGGCGATCGCGAAAGGCAAATATAAAAAGTAAACCCAGGCAGAGAGCTCATCCCTATATGAGATGAGCCTTTCAGCGCTACATTAGTTGGATTATTACTTCTGAAAATTCAGTCTGATTACACTTGGTTAGCTAAGCGCCTCAGTCCAAACGTCGCCTTGAGCGTGCATAAAATGATATGTCAGTGTAGGATGTTTGCAGTGAGTGTTGTAATAACAAAAGGGGATGTGAGGGGGGATGCATACAGAGTGCACGGGCTGTCTGGTGGTGGCATCATGCACATGTGATGTTTGCTCATGAACAAAACCAAAAGCCCTCAGATCAGTCTAAAAATATATATATGTATATATATATATACATACACACATACAGTGGGGGAAAAAAGTATTTGATCCCCTGCTGAATTTGTAAGTTTGCCCACTTCCATAGAAATGATCAGACTCTGGTTTTTATGGTTGTTTACTGGTTATGGGTATAGACAGAATATCAATCGAAAATGCATAAAAAACACACAATCTAAAAGTTATAAATTGTTATGTATTTTATTAAGGGAAATAAGTATTTGATCCCCAACAATTCACTTAGAATTCAGGCTCCTACAGATTGGCTGGTGCGCATGTGGCACACAGCTATGCTCAGTCAACTAATTACCAATACTCCTGATCTTAACTCGTCATGTATATAAAGCACACCTGCTCTAAGAATCAGTTTCTTACATTCCAACTTCTACAGCACCATGGGCAAGACCAAAGAGCTGTCAAAAGATGTCAGGGACAAGATTGTAGACCTGCACAAGGCTGGTATAGGTTACAAAACCATCAGCAAAAGGCTTGGTGAGAAGGTGACAACTATTGGTGCCATTATTCGCAAGTGGAAGACCCATAAAAGGACCATCAACTGTCCTCGGTCTGGAGCTCCCCGCAAAATCTCGCCTCATGGAGTGAGGATGATGATGAGAAAGGTGAGGGAGCAGCCTAAAACAACACGGCAGGAGCTTGTTAATGATCTGGAAGCAGTTGGGACCTCCGTCACCAAGAAAACAGTTGGCAACACACTGCGCCGTTATGGATTGAACTCTTGCAGTGCCCGCAAGGTCCCCCTGCTCAAGAAGGCACATGTACAGGCCCGCCTTAAGTTTGCCAGTGAACATCTAAATGACTCAGAGAAGGCTTGGGAGAAAGTGCTGTGGTCTGACGAAACCAAAGTTGAGCTATTTGGCATTAACTCGACCCGCCGTGTTTGGAGGATGAAAAAACGTGAGTATGACCCAAAGAACACCATACCCACGGTTAAGCATGGAGGTGGAAACATCATGTTTTGGGGCTGTTTTTCAGCAAAGGGTACAGGGCAACTTCACCGCATTATGGGGCCAATGAATGCAGCCATGTACTGTAACATCTTGGACAAAAACCTTCTTTCCTCAGCAAGAACACTGAAGATGCCTCGTGGGTGGGTTTTCCAACATGACAATGACCCAAAACATACTGCCAGGACAACAAAGGAGTGGCTCAAGAAGAAGCATATTAAGGTCATGGAGTGGCCTAGTCAGTCTCCAGACCTTAACCCGATCGAAAACCTGTGGAGGGAGCTGAAGCTCCGAGTTTCCAAGAGGCAGCCAAGAAACTTGAAGGATTTAGAGACTGTCTGTAAAGATGAATGGGCCAAAATCCCTCCTGCGCTGTGTGCAAACCTGGTGACCAACTACAAGAAACGTCTCATCGCTGTGCTTGCCAACAAAGGTTTCTCTACAAAGTACTGACTTGTGTTGTGCTTGGGGATCAAATACTTATTTCCCTTAATAAAATACATAACAATTTATAACTTTTAGATTGTGTGTTTTTTATGCATTTTCGACTGATATTCTGTCTATACCCATAACCAGTAAACAACCATAAAAACCAGAGTCTGATCATTTCTATGGAAGTGGGCAAACTTACAAATTCAGCAGGGGATCAAATACTTATTTCCCCCACTGTATATATATATATATCCACTGTATTATCAGGCTCTTCCTTAAAAGGTTGTAGTTCCATATTTGAAGAAATGTGCTGTTTTTTCCGTTGTTGCTGAGAGTAGGATAAAAATATCGACATCCATCTCAAGTCTGTACAGAAAATATGAATCAGGACCCACAAGACAATTAGCTAAAATAGAATAAACAAAGAAAATGGGAGAATAGCTACCCCTGCTTTGTCCAAAGGCAACAAATGTCTTTGTTTTATCTGCACAAACAAAACAGAAATTGTGGTTTTACGGTTTTAAGATTTAAAGAAGTATACACACAGCCCCATAAAACCATACACTATCACTAGATTTCTATCTTTAGACAATATTATACATAAATCAGGTAGGTTTAATTGTGCATAAAAGCTGACTTTGTTCCCCTGAACAGAGCCAGGCTAATTATCCTCTGTGTTTGCAGTCTTCATGCTAAGCTAAGCTAAGCTAGTGGGTTACAGGGCTTCCCATTTACTGCACAGACATGAGACTGGCATCGCCTCTTTTATCTAGCATCAGACAAAGGAAGCAAAGAGATGTATTTCTCAAAATATCAAACTAACGCATTTCAACAAACCCCACATATTTTCTCTTAGCTCACGAGTTGTTGTGCTATTGTTGAAGTAACGTAAAGCTAGCGTTGTTTTTGCTTCTTTGTAAGCCTGTGGTCGGAGATGATTTCAGAGCATCTGGGAGGCTCGACCCAGGCTTCCATAAGCTCGTCTCCACGAGCCCGACTGTCGGACTGGCTAAAGGCCGACACCTCCTCTGATTTTTATAACAGGGCTGAAAAAAGGCTGCAACACCAGCTGAGCCTGCAGGCTTTTTGCAGACTGCATGGCGAGAGATTTTTCAGAGGAACTCAATTTTAGTTCAACTGATTTATTTATTTTTTTTTAACATGACTGGAAGACAATTTCTTCTTGTTCTTTAGCTACAGAGCATGGACACATTATTAATTCAGTATCTGTTCCACAGTTAAAGAACAAAGTACTTTTCAGTTTTCTTTACCCTCGCAAAAATCTGAGGAGACGTCAGCCGAAGAAACGCCACACACCGCAGCCCAGCCAGTGGAGACGAGGCATATTATTCATCCCTCTTGGCGGCTGCGTTCTGATTTCCATCCTGTGGCGAAACCCTCTGCAGTACCAACAGACCAGAGAAGGTCAAAGAGATCCCAACCCACCACAAGGTCATCTGGGCTTCTCCGAAAATCAGCTGGCCCAGGAAAGCCTACAGGAGGAGTGTGCAAAAGTTTAGACCAGAAAATCAACATTTTAACAGAGACAATTAGAACTATCAGACGTGGAGTTTAACAAGGAAGAAGAAGAAGAAAAAATCACAAGTTATTTCTGAATATAGTCCAGCCTATTCTCTAAAAATAAAGGAGCTTATGTAAGGGAGACAGGATGTAAGGTCACCCTGAAAGTAATTTCACTGAACGGCACTCTTGGCTCAGAGCACAAGAACTAATGCTAGAAATAAAAAAGAGACGAGGGAGTAGAACCGGGCCGCTACTTACGGAAGATACGAAGTTGGAGGCAGTGGTGGTCACAGTGGTTCGGGTGGAGGACGAGGAATACCTGAGTGCTTTGGCGAGGAAGGTCCACATCACAGCGTTGCAGGTGAAGAGCAGCCCGCCACACAGCAGCCTCAGAGGGATATGGAGCTGGAAAACCAGCAGCAGAAACTCATTAAAAGAACGGTCGGACAGACGGCGGAGACTATTTACATGAATCCAATCCCAGTTAGTGCCATCTGAGATTCCACCACACGTACTTACATTTGTGCACGCTTTACCTACACGGAAGCATAAATCTTGCTTTACAGCTGGATTTATGCGTTCGTGGAGGCAGATATTTGCAGAAACAACCACAAACAGCCTAACTTAAAAGCTCTGCAATCAGTGATGGATAATTGGTGGAAGAAGGAAAATTAGAGGTAGCACAAATCACAGTTACAGCCTACTATTATGAATGCTGTTTTAACAAGAAAGCAGCATTTTAATAGAGTAGCGGGTCACGCCTTCAGCTCATTAACTATTTGTGATTTTTTATGATGTAGTATGAACTAGCTTCAGTAAAATAAAACACAGAAAGGAAACAAACAAGTACCTAACACTAATTAATTGGAATACATTGTATTACTTTTATGACAGCCTGTAATATAGAAGTGGGACTGTTCTCACTGAAGATGGTTTATATACTCTGACAAAAGAGAAAACACACTGTAGAGCAATTCAATGCACCACCACCGAAATCTACAACCTCAGCAATCACACAGACACGTGACTGCACGTAAGGCTCCTTGTTTCGTCTTAAATCACATGTGCTCGCAATACAAAACGACATTTAAGTTGAACCTGAGCTAATATACCGAGAGCTTCTACTTCTAGATTTCGCATCCACCTGCATCTACTGTGACGCTTCCATCCTCTCAGGCTACACACAGCTGCCTGCAGATGTTTTGTGACATCACCGCATGACGTGTAGCGGACGGCGTGAAGGTCGTTCATAGAAACCTGACCCTTTTTGAGAAGGCTGCCAGCCTTTCTGTTCCAACAGGACACGCACCGAGCCAAGTTTCACGCCTTCAACACAGCGCGATAGCTCAACTCGTGCGAGCTGCGATGTCCTTCAGCACGCGGACAAGGCAGCAGCTGCACGGGGCTCCCCCGCGTGATGCTGCAAATGGTGCTGATGCTGAGGGAGTCGAGGAAGAGAGGAGAGGGGAGGATAGGAGAGGGGAGGCGGGCCGGGATCACCCCCTAACTTCCTCTGTGAGAAACCACCCCACACGCAGGCATGCACGTCGGCGCATGCATTAGTCACGGCCGGCCTCGCTGCGTTAATAATTCACTTCAACTGCGGAGATGCCTCACCCGGTCACACGCGGTAGTTTCGTCCGCTTGTCTAAATTTCCGCTGCTCTCCCCACGTCCGGAGTCCGGTTTCACAGACTCCCTTCAGGTAGTCGGCTCCGAGGGACAGTTTGGCCGACGACGACGCCACGGCCCCGAGGAAACCCGCCAGCAGTGCATAGAAAACTCCCGGGAACATGATGAAGACGGTGACAGCCGAGGCACATTATCCTCTAATCCATCCTTTTCTTACATGTCTGCTGCTGCCGGCCCGGGTCGAGCTGTCTGCATGGTTGTGCGTGCGTGTGTGTGTGTGTGTTGTCACTGAGCACGTTTTCCTGCAATTTCTACAGACAGCCGTCCGGTGGCAGTCACACAATACATGGTCAAGGTCCTGTGGCATTCTGGGTATTGTAGTCCCATGAATATTCCAACCTTGCATAAGTGAAAAGCATATAAAGTGAACTGAAACGAAACGACAATTTGAATCAGCTTATTAATTAGATATGCAATATACACCCAGGAATATAATGTTTTACAATATTTAGATTAAAACAGAGTGAGATTAACTTTTAAATGAAGTCCCCCCCCGAGCTATTATTAGTGGGTGGAGTAGGGGACAATCAATACTAATGTAATGTCCTTGAGTGTGGGTGGAGAGCTCCGTATGACTCCACTTTATCCAAGACTACTTGAACTGCAGGGACGGACCTCTGTTTCCCCTCGGCATACTGATGAGCTGCACTGATGCTCATTACATTAAAGCACGCTGGGGATAAGTTAAATAGACAGGAGGAGTTTGTGTGTGTTGGTCACACATGATCCTTCCGTGCCCTTTATTGGGAGATGGGTCCTGTCAGACCGGCGGAGCCAGAACAAGACTGAATTATTCTCCTAATTAGAGGTAGAAAGTGCAGTCAGCGTCTTCAGCGTAGAAGTCCGTAATGAGAGTATTTATCAGAGCGGCGTTGTAATGAAGACGGGGGACGTCCATCTCTTTATCAGACTCTGCGGCTGAATTTTGTTTGCAGGCAGAGCGGACAATGAAGAGTGAATGGCGGCAGCATTGCAACTGACTTAAAAACGTATTAAAGGGACGAGCATTAATCACTGCCACATACCAAAGCATTAAAGCCCACAATAGTCCGCAGTGCACGTCCCCGTGGGCCTTCTTTCCAAGAGACAAGATTCAATATGGTAAAAGACAAACAAAACACGAGTAAAGATACAATTAAATTATTTTTAGATGAAAACATTTTGCTTTTACAAATGATTGATTGCAGTAACTAAAAACAAATTTTGCACTTATTTGGGATAATCAGGTCAAAACAGCAGGATAAATAACCCAATTGAAGAAAGACGCTTTTGATTAAGGTAGTTTATCTAGCTTTATATGACATATACATTGTAAGAGAAAATAATAAATTAAACACAAATTAATTTGTTTATACAGATACCACACCCAGTCTAAAGAATGAGCAGATGACTGCTAAGCTAGGCTAGTAGAGGCTATGCTAGCTAAGCCTACAACTGTAATTTCTGATCAGAGGAAGCTTCTGTATTATAAGATAAGAAACTTAAATTAGAAGTTTCTTATAAAACATTACAAAATCATTACAAAGAGGAAACCATAAAAAGGGAGGGAAATGATAACTAACTTATCTTTAGCAGAGGCTAGCTGTCACTTTGTTAGCCGTAATCTGCCTGGCGAGCTTTATGTTTTATTTATTTACTTATTTTTGTCTTTCAAATTATTTTTGGCCCCTTCAAACAATCTGCAAACACTACCTACTTTTACTCAAACTAAACAAAACATTTTGGTGAACATGATATCTAACGTTGGCTAATTTGCTTTACTTATATTTCTATATAGATATATTCAACAAATAAACTGCGATGTGCTATCGTAGGTTAAGATAAGACAATACTTTATCGATCCCTGGCATTAATTCACAAACCACCCTCCACAGTAACTGGGTAGCCTAAGAAAAAGTCATTAATTTTATTTAATGGGATTTTCCCACATGTTTCTACGACATGACTCACGGCCTGCAACATAAGGCTTAGACAGTCCACATGAGTTTACAAAAATATGGGTTTAATACATCAAAAAGGCAGAAAGTAGGCAGCACTACTAAACACGATGTGCTTGAGCTTTATCTTGATGAAGGCAGTCAAGTTCATGTACCTCTATTTGTCTGGTACGAACATTTGCTCTGGTCCTTCAAAGCCAGTGGGGATGCAGAAGTGTTTATCCTGACATTTGCACTGCTTCAGGCTTTCGATCTCGCATTACCTAGTGTGTTTAACCCTCAGGCATCAGTTTAATTTACTACCCTCTTGAGTCATTAAGGCCAAAAACGCCCATTTCCAGATACTGCTTGAAAAACTGATTAAAGATTTTTTTTCTGCTTTTTTTTCAGAATAAATCTCTTAAACCACTTTAGCGCTTTACAAAACTACCAACAATTCAACCATTTTGAGGATTTTCAACCTTAAATTTTGTGCTTGTGTTTTTGAACGTAGCTCAGTCATTCAGTCAGTGTTCTGTTGACTTATTAGATTTATTTATTTATTTTTATTTCAAACTTTATGTAGATAGAGACGTTGTTACAAGAAATTGCCCCACAGTCAAATACATGGCTGGATGAAGATGAAAAAAACGACCTAATGGAGTAAAATGTCTCTATCCATGAGGGTTAAATGCAGTGGTGTAAAATAAAAAAAAAAAATATTTGTTCCTGTTTAGGAACAAATTTAAATATAAGACAAAGAAAACACAAGTAAACACAAAAGGTTTTTATTATTAAGGAGGAAAAAAAATCCAAATCTACATGGCCTTGTGTGAAAAAGTGTTAAAACTTAACTGTGGTTTATCAAACCTAATTTGTTTCAGTTCCTCTAACCACATCCAGGCCTGATTAAGAAATCTATCAAGAAATCACTTCAATAGGACCCGTCTGACAAAGTGAAGTAGACCAAAAGATCCTCAAAAGCTAGACGCCATGCCAAGATCCACAGAAACTCAGGGACAAATGAGAAAGAACGTAATTGAGATCTATGAGTCTGGGAAGGGTTATAAGGCCATTTCTAAAGCTTTGGGATTCCAGCGAACCACACTCAGAGCCATTATCCACAAATGGTGAAAACACAGAACAGCCGTGAACCTTCCCAGGAGCGGCCGGCCGAGCATAAATTACTCCCAAAAGAACAGACGACGACTCATCCGAGATGTCACAAAAGACCCCACAAGAACATCCAAGGAACTGCAGGCCTCACTTGCCTTAATAATGCAAACATTCATTTAAAACTGTATTTTGGGTTTACTTGTTGTATTCAAACGTGTTAAGATTATCTGAAACATTTTAGTGTTACAAACATGCAAAAAAAACAAAAAAATGAAATCAGGAAGGCGGATCCGCACTTTTTTACACCGCTGTAGTTGTCTGACTCTGCAGCGCACAGTCCTGACATTTTATTTTGGTTTTGTGTCTGCGCAGATTATCTGAGCTCCTCCTTCAAAAATAACTTGACATAATTGCATCAGCCAGCAGATGTCTCTAGTGTGCTTCAGAGCCGGAGACGCGTCCACACCACACCACCTGCCGTGGAGACGGTCTAAATCGGTACCTGCGGCCTGCAGATAGTTGGTTTGTGGCGACAATTAGTGTGAAACACAATCTGTTTTTCCTGCTGATGCTTTGGATGACTTGTTGCTACAGCTCCATATGGCTTTTCCATCTTGACATTTGCAAGCAATAAAAATTTAATTAGTCCATAAAGAAGCCATAATAGTATAATCACTGCTTTTAATGCATTTGTGCGCCAGGTTATAGTCTGAAGTGATTTAACTGAGAGGGAGTTCTTAGGCACGACAACAAGGAAGGTAATATAATGTGTGTGTTCGTATGGAAGCGGATACTAGAGGGGCAAGGAAATGGTAGAGGAGCAGTAAGGTGTCCTCTGCTGTGATCTCAGTGAAACAAGCTCCAGGGAAACGTTCGTCCTCCACCCGTCATATTTTGACACCGCTATCTGTAAATCCTAAAAATCAAGGGGAGCTGTTACCTTCTCCTCACTCCGAGTTTCCGGCCTGAAGCTCCTCTGACAAACACAAGTGTCAAGTTAAAGCACTAATTGGGGTCCTGCTACTGCTATTCAATTGGGCGATAATTGAGCCCACAGAGAGCTTTAATGACACTTTTGCTTAAGGTCTGTCGCTGGCTTCTTGTATTTTTTTGTCCACCTTTTGTTCCTTTGCTCCTCCAAGGTGATATAACGATGGGGGAAAAAAAGCTATTCTTAAAGCAAAGGGTTCATTAGCGGAATGACTCTGACCTTTAACTCTGTCAGTCACTCGAAGACAAAAATAGATTTTGACAAAATACAAATCAGAAAGAAATGTCGAGCGGTCCAGGTGCACTGATACACTGGGGGAAATGAAAGTTTTGGCCATTATTTTTAGCATGCACTTCTAGACCATAACATTTTAAAAAAAAACAAAAAACAAAACAAAAAAACAGTTTTGTTTATATAGTCCAAATAAAAGTACTCTCAAGGCAGTTGTCACACAGATCCTAAAACCCCCCAGAGCAATCACTAAGGCAGCCGTGGCTTTTAACAAGCCGAAGGCAGCTCATAGGGGGTTCCACCCGCTTGATACTGGCGAACAGAGAATTAGAAGAAAGCAGAAATAATACCTACACACCGCTGTCTTGTTCCCAGTTATTTTTTTAGCTCTGAGTCTACACAGAAACATAAAAGAACAAGAAACAAATTTCAGGTTCTTTTTTTTTTTTTTTTTTAGCAGCAACCAATTACATGATATTTTAAATGCTCTTTGGCAGCGTTCAACGTTTATCAGGCCAAGGACTCCCAAACTGATGGAGAGATTAAGTAGCCTACTATTTTGTGTTCTATATTAAACTCAGCCTAGTGCTATATAAATATACATTATTGTTATAATTTTGTATTCAATATTAAGAAATCCCTTATGCGTTTACTAAAATATGTTGGATACACGTTAAGGTGTATTTAAGGAAATTTAAATTTGTGGGGGTAAATTAAATTACCACTTATTGGCTTGATCGGGACAAACAGAAACATTTTAACCAGCAGCAAATGAAAATAGGTCAGGTCACAAACACAGTCGATCGTATCCTACGCGCGTGTCTTTAAAATATTTAGACGAAGATGACACGAAGACGAGTTTGCAGTGAGGTGCCTTTAACTCTTTAAGACCTGGACATAAAGACCTGCGCATAAAAAAGTTTGCGGTATTTGAATTACCGTAGCTCACCGCTGGGCAAATTTAAAAGTGTGGCTGAACGCTGGGAAGTTGCCATTACGGCAATTATGACGCACTGCTGATGTCGGCTGCAGGTTGGGGAGTGATGCCAAACCGGGAACAGAGAGTTGTTTGCAGGAATTTGTTGGTCAAAACGAAGTTAGTTAGACCTTTAAGATGTCACAGTGTTCAGTCACACTTTGAGTTTTGTCAATAGAGCAGACCACCGTGAGTTACGGTAATTCAAATGTGTTTTAACTCATCACCAGGGATAAGTTCAAGCTTCAAAGGGTTAAATGGTGATCCATTCACTTACAAATTATTATAGTTAAATTTCAACTGAAATAAATCTAATTGAACCAAACAAACTCATTTAAATCAGCGATGAATGAAAATGCCTTGGCCTTATTTTAACTTCACACTTTGCTATGACAGGATTTTGGCTCAATATAATGTATGTGGCTGAGTTTACGATCCTTTAAAAAGCTGTAATACTTTTATCTTGGTATTTCTTAACTGTTACTCTTACAGAGGTGTCCCGACCTTCTAATACCACCTCCACATTCATCTTCAGCCATCACACAGCCATAAACATGCCTCTATGAATATGCATGACCTAATCTTTCAGCGAGAAGAAATTTACAGTAAAATATGCACTCAGAGGTGAACACACACACCAGAAAATGCCCCTCCTGAGCTCTCAGCTTCTGTCTCCAGTATCCGTCTATCTTACAAACACACACAGCTAACCTTGTCAGTGTACAGGGTCAATAGCTGCTTCAGTCCATTAAGTGGTTATTGGAGAGGTTGCCGGTCTTTGTGAATAATGCAGGCTGTTGTGCAAACATATGCAAACTTCTGGCAGGTCTAGCGTCACCACATGTTATTTATACGGGCTGCACTCACTCATACACGGAAATACAGTCAGACCCGATGTGACCTGACACAGTTTTAGGATTATATTTGAGTAAAACCAAAAGTTTTACTAGTAACTTAATTTGCACGTCAATTTAGCCTCATTGCAGATAGAAACTTTTCATGGCGTCATCTTGGCGGCGAGCTGACTTTCCAATGAGCAGATAAAATGCTCCCCAACCAAACAGGCTCCACGATAATCTCAGTTCCCTCGGTTGCCTGGAACAATTAGACAAGGTGAAATGCTAATCTGGTCCAGCTGCTCTTTGCAGATGCAACGTCAGCAAAGCAGAAACAAATCAACTGTGGCGTCTTTTTGCTCTGTAAATTATTACCGTGTCTGCTTGTGTTTTGGACTTTCAGTCTGCTGAGGCATAGGTGCGCAGGGATATGTAGCTCTCTCGTATATATCTCTGGGACAAGGACAGGCAGTCTAACACAGACGAGCGCTGATAAGACCGCTGCTGAAATGCACTATTTCTTATTCAAATGCTGAACTAAACCCTGCCGCTCAGGAGATTTCCCAGTAACCTTTCAAAATGTGCACAGGCTAAACAATGATCGTTTGTTCAGACAAACTGTATCAACGGATTTGATTCTCCGCCCCCGTCGCTCACTGGAGTCGCCTGTGAGACACCGGGATCCGTGAAAAGCTGTGGCATATGTTGGGGGAAATAAAAACATTAGAGCTGAGAGATGAAGACGCGTGCTGAGGAAGGACTTCTTCGCTTTATCTTTAAAGCTGAGTCGTGGGCTTTTTCTCCGCTGAGCCTTGCAATCAGTCATCATCATCATCATCTTCTGAAAGGCTTTCAGAGATCTAAATGTCAAACGTGGAGGACGTCAGCATGCTTTGATGCATAGTGAAGTGTGCTGCCGCCACTTCTTAAAATATGCAAATGAAACCACTTTAAAATCTATGTGGACACCTTTCCCCGCGAGTGTTAATTGTCTCATTCCAAAACCACCGGCAGTTTATTCCTAAGTTTTGGAGCCTGGCTTGAAGTCGCCGTTCCAGTTCATTGTGGAGGTGGAGAATGACCACGCTGAGAAAACCTCTTCTTTGCGCACCTGGCTCTGAGTAATTGACACGCTGAGGCAAGAAACACAAAGCGCATAATGTAATGAAACATCCTTGCCTGGCATTTTGTGAGCTTGTATGACTGAGTCTGCAACTGTGGGAGTTACAGACTCAGTCATACAACAGTTAGCTTAGCTTAACATAAAAACAGAGGATGACATCAGTGTTCTCATCAAACATTCAGCACAAAAACAAGACATTTTACTTCCAAAAATGTCCAAAATGCAGTGCAGTGACAACTATACAAAACTGTATGAATTAAAAAGACATGTGTGCGTGTACACATAGTGTATTTGTTCTGTACACGAGCAGATAAAATATGCACAAAATGTTTTAAAATGCCTGTGCACGCACCATGCTGCCATTTTACATTTAACACTTCACATAATCAGTATTTTTTATGCATACTCGGAAGATAGTCACGAATATAAATGTAAATTTTTCATATAATTTATCCTGAATTCATGATGCGCTTGTAAACATGGATTATTGGTAACAATAAATGTGCTTAACCTCTGTTTTCATCTGAATTCTGCTCATGTAAATCTCCTAAAAACCCGTGTGAAAAGCAAAGAAACACACTCACATCCACTCTCAAACAAGAATGAGGTTCTTAGTTCCTAAACAGCTGACATTTGAGAGCTGTTAGACTTTAAAGTATCTCTTTCCAGGCCGTAATAGCTCCGGTGCTGGGAGCCGAATGCGAGGTGGAAGATGACGAGGGGCCCGCCTCGGGCGGCCTAAGCTGCCATAAATCCGACCGGGCTGATGCGGGACTGCAGCTGGAGGAGATTGGTGCGATGTCGGTGACTAGCCGGGGACACATGTTGAATCACAGCTCTGGGGAATGAGCTGTTTCATGTTTTACAGTGCTGAGGTGAGGAAACATTTATCTGCTGTGTCGGTATCACGATGGTGAAGAGGTGATGATTGGTTTAAATAGCTTATACCATGGATGATAGATGTGGTGACGAGGACCGAGGTGTGGAGGAGACCAAGGAGGAAGATGAAGATGAGGAGAATGGTTAAAGTATGGTGAAGTGAAATCAATACTATAGCAAACATAGGAAGATCAGTCGTTTTAGAATATAATAAATCTACAGGTTAATTTTGTGTTTATTATGTTGCAGCTGCTAGATGTCGGACTAATTTTAACTACTATAAATGTACTGTAGGGAATTTAAACATGTAATAATGCATCATAAAGTTATGTTTTGCACATTTTAATGTGGTAGAGTAAAAACTATAATCAGTTCCTAGACAAATAGTCGGCATCTTTACCAGCTAATGATCCAAAACATAGAAATCAAACATTATTTGTCCATTGGCAAAGCTAAAGTTAGCATTACACTACGCACTGCAATAACCATTTTTCATAAACAACAACAACAACAACAACTTTATTCTGTAATTCTGTGAGGGTTCAAAAAATGACCACAGAAGACCGTATTTGATTAATGTGGCTGTAATGAAAGGTCCACTTTGTCAAGTGAAAAGATTTTGAAGATGACAAAAAAAAGAGAAAATGAGATTGAAAAAAAATGTCTGTCCCATAGTTGGCAAGCCTGGCTGTATTTCAAATTAGCAGACCTATTTTAAAAATGATGGAGAAAACTCTGTTTGGATAAATTACAATGCATAAACCTGCCATCAAACTCCAGGATTTCTAACACTGACAGCAAACGTGTCACGACTAGCCAAATAAGACCTAGATTTAGCTCGATGGTGTAACTGATATTTGATTAAACAAACAGCTCTAGTAAAACTTAGTCAGTTTTTGCATAATCGCTACATTTATGAAATGCACCAGACTTAGTAGACACACACTTGTCAGTACTAACTGAGTAGCACATGTAGAAGAGTCATAAGTTAGCTTAGCTTTATCAAGGCGGTGTGTCTTATTATTATTATCATCACTGTGTAATCTAGTATTTACCCCAAGAAAAACTGAGGCACCAAACTTACTGCTAATTCTTCTACAATCTACAAATTTAATTTTAATAATACCCGTGTGTTAGCCAAGCTACCATGACCTCTCATAATGAAATGCAGGTGACCCAAGCTTGACTCACAGCCCATTCTCTTAACAAACCATTGACTCTCTGTTGCCCAGGGATGTTTTTTTTTTCCAACTCTCCTGCATTGATCCAAGCTTTGTGGCTGCCTCTGCTGACAAGCAGCAGAATCTATCTGCGCTCTGTTAAGTGTCCTGTGGAGATTCATCGGGCATGCCTTCGATTTCTCAGCGCAACCTTAGCCTCTTTGTAATCGCCTACAATGTTCCTTGGTCCTGATCTTCATTAACGCCTCCTTTTCATCCTGGTTGTCATGGTTATGATTGTGGGAGTGCATGTGTGAGTAGGTTACATAACACTTAGGGTAAAGATGTACCCAAGAGTCTTTCTGAAATGTTGCCAAACAGTTGATGTCTTAAGTTTCTTTCACCATATCTGGCGGTTATTTGCTCTTATGATTCTTTTGTCTAGTCTTTAACCCTTTTTCTCTTCATGCTAGCTAAAATCTGTCTGTTTGTTGATCTGAGGACTAATGGATAAATTTGATTTTGACTAAATTGTCTTGGTTGAACTGTCAAAACGTTTGGTTCAGACATTTACAAGCCCCTCAGAATAAAGTGTAACAGCTCTAATCTGATCTAATTAGCAAACGTTAGCATGCTAACATATGAAACTGTGATATTAGCATTTAGCACAAAGCGCTTTTTATCCATTTGTGCTACAAGTGCAAGCATGGTCTCCAACTCATGGACTGTGAAAACACCAAGGGCAGAAATGGAAATGGAAGTTTTATAGCTTTGTCAATGTCAAATATAAATAGCCTACAGGTAAATGTCACAGTGTATTCATGGCTAGTCAAACCAGTTTTGGATCCACGGCACATTGAAACTTTCCTTTCACCAACGTAAAAACCCAACGTCCAACGTGTCCCATGTTTTCAGTTTTCAGTGACAGTGTTTGGTAATTTGATGAAACACAACTTTATCTAATACTAAATGAATGTTATTCAAAGTTGGTAGGAACTTAAATGTTCTTGTGAAGCACATTTCTGAATGAAAACTGGCATTATGGACTATCAGGAATTATTAGGGATTATCCAAACCATTTTTTAAATGTAGGATCAAATTTTAAATGAGGAAATCTACCTAAGACTTGTGGAGCTTGTGGTTATCCAGCCGTACCTCTACAGAAACATGTGTAAGTAATGTGCTGCAGTTCCTTACAGATTTCATTTAAAAAAAAAGAAAAAGAAAAATCACCCCTGACAGGTTTGGCGCCTTGAAGGGAACACATTTCCTCCAGACTGATGTCTAAAAGATAACTCAACTGAAACTGCGCTATAACTTTCAAGGAAATGAAGATCAGAAGCTAATAAATGCACCTTGAAACATATCTGAGGCTGCTGCTTGGTGGACCGCTGCTGTTAAAAGCTTTCATCTGCAGCCAGAGAAGACGTTTGTGGTGGAAATGGCTAAACTGAACTAACAGTTGATCAAAATAATGTAAAAGACATTGATCTCTTTAATTTAACGTTGTTGCTCCCGATGACTTTTTAGAATATCGCTGTTTGTACTCTTACACCAATATGTTTATATTCTGATACTGTGCATTTGGGGTGATTTATACTAGTTCAGATCATTATTATTATTATTTAGAACTTTTTCTCTATGTGCTGCACATTTCCTTGTGAAAACTGACTACAATCGCCTTTTCGGGTCGATCTGCATATTTCCAACATATTTCCACACTAAGGTCGTATCCAGGTTGGTTTTGGATGGACTCTTGTTGACGAGTCATGGCCATGTGGCTTTGTGTCACTGGCTGGTTTCAAATCAAATCAAATTAAATCAAATCAAATCAAATCAAATCAAATCAAGCATTATTGTCATTTTGACATACATGCAGCAGAATGAAAGGGAGTTTATTTATTTCTTTTATTAGTGACTTTTATTAGTGACCCATTGACCTTTTTCTTTTCTTTCCTATGCCTTTCTGGGAGGGTTTTTCTTCATGCATCATCACTGTAATCTTGCTGCAGTTGTAGTTTCCCATAAAACAAGCCCTTGTGTATCTGCCGAAAACATGAGTCATCCGAGGCTTTTCTTGCCCCCTTTTTTCTTTTTTTATATATCCTCACTGCTTCGGTTATGATGTGGTGTATGATAGGATTGCGTTGTAATATCCGGGGGCTGGTCCAGAGTGGAGTGGGAGTGTCTGTGGACTCCGCTCTCCCTCCTACAGGAGACTCACACACTGCCACACCGCCGCGCACTGCAGAGGAGAGAGCAGGAGTCAGACACCACCGGGGAATATGTCAGCTTTCTCACGCACCGAGGGACGATTCCGACACCGGCGCAGCGCAGCCGATGCATACCCCCTGCCTCTGCTTTAGTTCCTCACTGACACATCGCTCCGTTTATCACTTATGCTCTGGTGAGATCTTCTCTATTGCTGCTGCTGCTGCTGCTGCTGCTCCTGCTCCCGGTCCATCCATATCCCCTCCTCCCGTCTCTTCCTGCTCCTCCTCCTCCACCTCCTCCTCCTCCACCTCCTCCTGCTCTCCGCCGTCCCGTCGCCAGGATGGACAAGGCGCTCTGCGGTCCGCATCCCGGGATCAACAAATCCAACTCTTCCTCCGCGGACATGCGCGGGGGCTCGTCGTCGTCGAGGAAGCCAGGCGGCCGGACCGGGTCGCAGAGCCCGGGCTCCAGCTCCCTGGGCGGCTCGACCGGGGCAGGAGGCAGCCGGGGATCCGTGCTGCTGGGGAACAGCATGAATCTGCAGCAGCAGCAGCAGCAACATGCGCGCAAGAGGCAGCTGGAAGGAGTGCTCAGCAAATACACCAACCTGATCCAGGGCTGGCAGAACAGGTAAAGACACGCGGCTGGAAGGAGGGGTAGAGGGGGGGAGCTGCTCGTGGCTGACACGGTTCACTCTCGGTTCGGGCTCCGTGTTGTTATTTGCCCCGTCCACGTTGCACTTTTACCACCACGTCACTGTGGAGGGAAGGAGGAGGAGGAGGAGGAGGAGGAGGAGGTGAGGGGGATTTAAATCAAACAAGCTTGTTGTACTGTAGGCCCGTTAATGAACCAGTTCGTGCACCGTTATTAAGTAAACACAGGCTAATGAGTGCAAATGAGGTTACAGAATGAACAGGAGGCAGCGGTTTGCGTAAAATCCAGCGGTCGGAAGTGTTGACACGTTGAACAGCTGTGTATTTTTGTTGCATTTGGAGCTGAAGATGCAGGTATTTGGGGTGTTAAAGTAATTTCTCGAGCAAAGGTTCCAGGAAAAACTCCTGTTTTTGTTGATAAACTAAATGCATTTAGGGTTTTGACTGATGATTAGAAACCGATCTGGTGTGCTGGGAAATATTTTTTGTTTTGCTATTTTGGGTCATTTTTATAGACTTAATAATTAACCAGATAACAGCATTCAAAGCTAAACTGAGCTGAATGAAACTCAGGAACTGCTGAATTCCCCTAAAGGATTAATCATTTATCAAAACTTTTTTGTTATCTGATAAATAACAACTTAAATGAATCACTGCAGCTTTTAAGGTATTGCTCACAATCTTTTAACAATGATTAAAATGACCCTGTTAAGAAATATGCTAAAAATCAGTTTGTCAGGCCAAATTCTCAAATTAACAACGCATTGTGTAAGGTATTAGAGTAAAACTGCAGCTGACAATTATTTTCATTATTGATTAACCTGGTGTTTGCTTTTTGATGAACCCTTTGACCTATGAGATGTCAGAAAACAGTCCAGTTCACAGCCTCTTAAAGCTCCAAACTGACATTTTGAAATAAATTCTCCCTTAAATATATTAGCTGATTGTGGTTCTCGTTTCCTTTGAATATCCGAGGCACTGCAGCCACTCTCCTAATGAAGCACAGAACATCTCGGCAACAACTGTAGGGATCACAGCGGTGCATTATCGTGCGACTGTACCTCATGCAGCATTTATGGGTTCACCGCCTGATTTACTCAACTCAGGCGCAGACGAGCACTGAGAGAGTTTGTATGAGGAGCTGCGAGTGAGTTTTTTTTTTTTGTAAATTGCTGCTCGAGCCTGCAATCGCCGTGCTTGCGAGCCACATGTGAAACATCTGGTTGTTGTTTTTAAGAGGAACAGAGAGCATTTTTTCTCGTGAATTTCTTGCCCAACAGTTAATGTGAACGAGGCACATGAATTATTTCTGTTCTGCAGCTCCACCTCTGTGATTTGGTAATGAAATTAGCTCTTCTTCTTTTTTCTTTTCTTTTTTTTTTTTTTTTAAACCGCACACAAAAATAACTGGCGCGCATTGTGTGGCTGTAGCAGTGCTGCAGAGAAGAGGGAAGCTGAGGCTGTGTGGCAGTGTGGCAGTGTGTATGATCTGGGCTGGGTGCCAGTGTATGTGAGAGGGGTGGGGTATAGGGAGGTGGAGGAGGAGGTGGTGGTGGTGGTGCGCTCCTATTAAACTGATGCACAGAACTTCATCTTGATGCAAGTGCATAGAAATACCTGCAGGAAAAAAAAAAGAGAAGACATTGAAGAGAGATGAAAGTGACACGATGTTTATTGCAATAAATCTAAGTCGTGTCTTGTGTTCTTGTGGGATTTGTCATGTGTCGCCTTGAACCCACATATGACAGGGTATCATGTGCGGGGTTGTGCGGATTATGAGATGTTATCACGAAAGGGATTAAGAGACCGGTTTGCTCTTTACCGTGATGATACCTTTCCTGTTTCAATTTGCCGAGAGGTCTGGCTTTGAATGAGAGGTTCCTTTCAGCTCGTTGACCTCAGCCGGCGCCGCGGCCTTGAGCCTCCTGAACCTGAGAGGCCATTCAGTATCTGCAATCAGATCCAGATACTTCTTCGTTTCTTCTTTCCGTTCCCTTTGGAAGGAAGTAAAAAAGAGTTCACTAATCAGGTTTGACTTTGCTCTGGTTGTTTCACGTACACTGCGCAGGTAGGATGTGACTAATCGAAGCTTTGATGTTTATCTGTACCTGAAATGAAGTTAGACTGGTGTACGTCCACTGAGATGATTCATGGAGTCGTTTTATTTGTATGCTGTGCAAGGCCGACGTGTCACACACAAATCCAGGGAAACTGACTAAAAGCTGCTCATCATGTGGATAATTTTATGCCAGAGGGACAAATGGTTTTAATATGAGTCAATAAAAGCCCCTTTAACCTCCTGAGACCTGAGCTTTTATTTGGCCTGCAGTTTTAATTTCTCCAATGTATTTGGGATCAGTAGGACTTAAGAAGTATAAAAACTAAGCATCATCTTTGAACAGGACGTAGTAGTTGTTAAAAAAATTGATGTCCTCATATGTGGACACTGGGATTCTTTCATTATTTATATTATAATAAAGTCACTAATGTGTGACAAAATGTAAAACTATTTATTTTAATACATGAACATGGCTTTGCAAAGACAGAATTGTGAACAATGAAGTCCCATCGTCCTCAAACGAGTACTTGCTTTTAATATAATAATATTGTAAATAAATAAGTTTTAACCCTTGCTGCCACTAGATGGCAGACTAAAGCGTCCACTAATGAGGACAACGTCCCCATATGAGGACCCAGGGTCTCAGGAGGTTAAAGCTTTCCTTTTAGGTTGGGTGATTTAATTTTTTTTTTTCACTAAATGTAACCTAAAACGGTTTAGATTTTATATAACTAGAGTCTGATTGAGAATTAAAGCCACAACACAATCGTTTTTAGCCTTATAAATAACATAAATCCCCCAAACGGCAGAAGAGACATGACTAATTTTGACATTTACCAATGTTTTTGAAATAACACTCACTGCTCAACTGTTCACGGGGTCCTTTGTTGTTTTATAATCTCAGTAGCTGACATGTCCGGACCGCAGACAGTTTGTTTTGACTTTTATCTTAAATTTGTGGACAACAGACTGTGCTCACTGACAGTTACTGTCAGAAGTGTACATGAGACCAGTTTGTTCTGAATGAAGTTCCTCCCGAAAGCTTGGAGATCACGACCATTATTTCTTGTTTTTACATCAGGAAAGACGAAGTCTCTTGGATTTCCTAAATTCTTGAGCTACCCTTGCAATCTTTCACAGATTAGAGAACTTCCCAAATCCTCTTTACCCTCACTGACATGAAATGAGGCCAATTAACGTAATTATTTGTGAGATGCTGTTAGACTCATCCAGTCTTTCTTGAAACTTTTCAAATGGTGTTTCTGGAAGGAAAAAAAATTCCAAAATCCAACATTAAGTTTGCTGTCTTTGTACTGTTTTCAGTAAAGTGAATGGCATGAATGATGTCCCAAAGCATTGCATTCTGTTTTTATGTCACATTTTGTTATTTTTACATACAGCCGTATCTTTGACGTCCGTATGAAACAAAATGAAAATACATCCTTCCAAGTAGCATCACTGTAAATAAATCCTAAATAACATCAGAAAAAAAGCATTTATAATTAAAACCGTAAGAACCTCTAAGTCTAAAAGTCTTTCAGTTTTCATTTCACCACAGACTGTGACTTTAAACGATATAATGGAGTTTTATATGATTCCCTGAGCACAGAAAAATCTTCCAGCCACAGAGGAGCCATTAATGGACATGGAGATGTAACTGGATTTTGAGTGGAAAAAAAAAAAGATGAAAAGGTTAGAGTATGACAGTTTGTTAAAGACGGGTCAAAACGTCATGTTGTTTTAAACCCATTAGAGGAAAACGAGAAGACTCTGGACAAGCCGCCGGTCCTTGTACTCTTAATTACAGTTAATATCTGTGAGGGCCGGCGGCCTTTAAATATAGAAACGTTTGAAAGGAGGCGAGGCCGAGGGAAGGCGGTGTTGGAGTAATTACGGTCGTCAGTCAGGTTCCATCACGAACGCCGCGTTGTGTGTGTGTATGTGTGTGTGTGTTTGGCAGGCTGTGTCGTGGTGGGCAGGAGACCTGAGTGGAGCTAATTCTGCCGTTGTGTGGGTGGCCATGTGTCAGCGTGAAGTGCTGCAATGTTGTGGTGGTGCTGTACGTGTTTGTGTGGAGGCAAGGTGCTAGGTGTCACTTTATTTCTATACGTACATATGGTTCGCATGCTATGCTTGTGAGGAACTATTTTGAAGCGTCTTCAGATCTACCCTTGAAGGATATCACAGTCTGTTACAACATGTTTATTTTTGTTATTATTTTTATAGTTTCCCTAATTTTTCTGTTGTGTAATAATAGAATGTAAGTGTGGTGTGACTTAAGCATCCTTTTAGAAGTGTAACGTGACCGAAACATTTGTCTGTAATGTAAAGCTGCTTCTGTAGTTTCAACACCAAGTTCAAATTTTAGAAAACCTGGCGTAAAATAAATGTATCGTACAAAAATGTTTTCACTACGTTTATATTCTGGTCAATGCATGTTGTCCCTGAGTCTATGGGAGTTTTCTCCAGGTACTCCGGTTTCCTCCCACCGTCCAAAGACATGCTTGTTAGGTTAACTAGATTCTAAATTGGCCGTAGGTGTAAGTGTGAATGGTTGTTAGTGTCTCTGTGTTAGTCCTGCGATAGACTGGCGACTAGGGGGAACTACGCCTCTCACCCAATGACCGCGGGGACAGGCTCCAGTCTCCTGTGAACCTCCAGAGGACAAGCATGAATGAATGAAAGAGCGAATATTCTGGTTTAAGATCCCAACTTACCTGTTGCATGGACGCAAAAAAAAACAAACCCAAAAAACCCAAAAAACAAACACCCTTTTCTTCCTTACTTTATTGCCAACTCTGAATATAGACATAGGTCTTCAATAGGGGGTCCCCGGTACTGCATGGGGGGTTGCAAAATTTTTGGTTGATTAGGCATTTTTTGTTTATATAACCCCTGTCAATCTAAGCCTGCACACATTAGGCCCCGCCCCTACCGCTGCTGAGCCAATCACGAGGCTGCATATTACACGTTGACTCTGTCAGGTTCCCCGCAATTGGCCGAGACCCTATTCAGCTCCCTGGGGAAATCCACAAGCACGCTACAATATTAGCAGAAGAGAAGCTAACAGTGCAGCTCGCTCCCAACAACATCCATTCATCCATTGTCATATAAGTTGTGTACTTCTGATCAGACATCTCACTAATCATGAGATGTTTAGGTTTAGGGCAGTTGGTCACCCCACTGTTGAACATGTTTGAAATTAAAAAAATGTATTTGAATAGCTTAATATTGAATGCAAGTGGGTCCCTACTTCATCTGTCTATCACTTTGGGGGTCCTTGGCCTGGAAAACGTTGAAGACCCTTATTCTTTTGCTCCACGTCTCTCTCCCTCCTGCAAATGTTTACCCCAACATGCAAAGGAAGAATGGATTTATCCCACCCACAGAGTAATACGTCGACACAATTAATAGCTGCGAATAATCTCCTTACTCAATCTGCGAGCGTCTTTCTGACGCGGCCGCTCTGTAGTGATCGTTGCTTTTACGCTTTTATTCCAATTATGAGCAGAAACCTAGTGTCTGTGTAAATGTAGCCAGTCGACCCGGTTGCTGGGATCCATCTGTCCCAGACATAATCTTGGCACAAAGCAAATTGCTGGAGAGAATTGTAGGATTTCTGTTTGCACAACAGTTGCACAACAGAAATCAGGAAGCACGGGTGTTCGAATGCCCACGTCGAGGATCAGGGAGTGTTTCCAGAGAGTCGCGCAGGTTTTAACAACTTCTCAGTTTAGTCTAAACTTCATTGGAAGAGGAATCTGATCCAACAACACAGCAACACTTTTCATTCTTTTTTTTTTTTTGTCCAAGAAGTGAGTGTATCATACATCCTGGGGTCCCATTGGACATGTATTCCTCTGTGTTGCATTGTTTGCAATAAGTATTGTAGACACCGGCCCAAGCTGCACCGTTAATCGCAAATTGAACAATGAGGTCGTCACTGTGTAATTTACACACTGATGGGTAAATATTTCATATTCCACCTTTGTGTTCGTAATGAGGAGTTTGCCAGGGCCGCTGTTCTTGCTCTTGATTGTGGATGGTGGCTCAGCGCTCGTTTCCAGGGTGATGACGGCAGAGGAAAAAAAAAAAAAAGATTAATTTCTAAAGTCCAGAGGTAAATGAGGTCTAGAATTCCACTCATACAGCAAATGTTGCTCTGCTGATGGCTCGCCCACAGTTTGTGCAGCAGGTGTAGGTATTTATATAACATTTACATGCAGATTACAGAACACATTTATGGCCCCCTCAGTATCCTTCGCCGTCATCTCGTTGCACATTGAGCGCTGCTGCTCGTGCGGATCCTAAATCTGGGTCTTCCTATGCGGTCAGAGGGGTGGGGAGCGCATTGTGAGGGATGAATCATTCCTTTGCAGATGTGCTCGGTGGAAGGGAGCACTGCTGTGCTTCGGTGATCAAAGTAGGGTAGTGCAGCTGGGGCAGGTCTCTCTGTCGTAGAGAAGAAGAAGAAGACGACTTAATGTGTCAGCTTGGCGTTTTTATTTTTTTTTAACGCCTTGTTAGTCTTTTGCGGCAAAGGATTCAGGTCGTTTGTTGTCTTTCATATCATCTTCTCTTTTGAAAACAGGGCGAACTTACTTATTTTCTCTGAACTTTTAGTTATAACTCACTGTTCTTCTCACCAGACTGAGTTATGGCTGAAAGCTCCAGAACAGGAAAGCAGACTTTTTTAAGTTTAGGGCTCATATCTGGAGAAATCTGATCAAAGGCGAATTAACTTTTAGTGATGTTCCCTAATGTCAGTGCTCTCGTCAGGCTATATATATATATATATATATATATATATATATATATATATATCTATATGGCCATGGATGTCCTTCATGCCAATGCTCCGTCTGTCTTCAGTTGAAAGCTCAGTGTTTAAACAATATTATGTCTCTGGCATCTGAGGGAAAGATCACAGGAGTCAAACCGTTACGATGGCAACAAAGAATGTTTTATCCACAGAGTAATAAAGACATGCATACAAGTTTATATAGCTTATGTATGATGTTGGGTATTTGTATATCGCTGTATGAGTCATTTTTCAATAATCCTGTGGATGTTTGGACTAATTTATGGGCTCAAAACTTAACAGTTTGGCTCCTTTTGGCAGCGTCTACTTTTGTTTAGGTTTGTTTGTTGTGAGCAATTACACCGATGAGCCATAACATTAAAACCACTGATGGGAGAAGTGAATAACCACCTTGTGACAATTCACTGTTCTGCTGGGAAACGTTTGGAGTAGATGTTATTGACACATGTACAATCCAACTAGATCAGACCAGGTAACCCCATCCCATAACAGTGACCCTCCTTGATGGCAACAGTCATCCCCAGCAGGATGCAGCCGGACACAAAAACTGTTTAGGAACAACTGAAAAAAATATGAAAAAAAATCCCAAACTGATCAAGTATCTGTAGGATGCACTGGAACAAACCCGATCCACAGAGGCCCCTCCCCTCAACCCACAGGACCCAAAGGCCCCCCACTAACAACATCCTGTTATCAGACACCACAGGACACCCTCAGAAGACCCATGTCCATTCTCTGATGAGTCACAACTGTTTTGGAGGCACAAGTGAGACCGACACAATATTAGGAAGGTAGTAACACAGAAATGTTTCTCGGCCCAAGTGTCACTTCAGGCAGCTGTTCTGAATAAGTAAACCATAAATACCACGCAACACTAAAATATAGGCAGAGAGAAATGATATTCTCTGTTTAATTTACCTTAGAAGTTGGAGATTGAGATCACACACACACAAGCTGACAAAGTTCCAAGTCCAAAAAAACCAAGATAAAACACTGAGGCTTGTTCAGATGCTAGGTTGTTGATAATGATGTCATAGCAACGTGCTAACAGATAACGGGTTGAAATTGAACAGCACCACATGCACGACTGATTTATTGAGGCTGTCCAGACTGGTGTGGTTAGGTACAAATTTCCTACTGGGAACTACCAGTTCTGTCTTCCAGTTTCCAGTGGTATGCACCAGCAACCCACAGCAGCAGCAAAACAGCCCAAGAGGACGAGTGGCTGTTGAAGAAAGCCAAACATTTACCAAGTGTATAATATTGTCGGAAGTTGGTGGAGAGAAAACTTGCGGCAGTTGAATATCATGTAATATTGCTCCAACATATTTGTCATGACAACAAAGCACATAAGCTCTTTGACACTACACATTTTTTATTAGTGAACAGATATCAGCCACATTGCCTGCCAATAACCAGTGTGATTTACAACCTCCTTCTGCTCTGACTTCCCTCTGAGCATTTTTCGGAGCGAATTGCCAAAACGGCGTAGAGGAGATTCAGATTCCGCTGACAAGCTACTTCCTGCACCATCAGCATTAATGCCATTAGGAAATGGCTGTGCTTCTCTTGATGTGGGCAGATGTGCTTGACTAAGCTCTTTTTACAGTGTAAATATTGTTATGTCGGTGACTTATACGAGCGATAACAGCAAAAAATGGATCAATTTTCAAAAGCTCTTGTGTTGTTACAGATGTCGCGTGGCGTCTCACAGCTGTAAGAGAAGGATAGTGGATATCTAAGATCAGTCCATACAAGTCTCAAGTTTGAGAAATGGAGCTGTGGGTTTGCAGGATTATCAGCTGTAACACTGCACAGTGGCTTGTGGGAGCTTATCGCGTCTTTGGTCATGTGCTTACGCTACAAAGTCAGCTATTAGGAATGTGAGCATGCATGTAGGGGACCTGGTGACACGGTGCCACATGATATAACATGGTGCAAGGTTCAACTCCGGCACCGTTTCACTTTTGTCCATGTTTCCGTGCCACCTCCAGTTAAATGAATGAAAGGGGAGGATAGTTTATTTATACGGCTAAAACTAATCATACATCCATAAGGAATTATTTCAGACTTCCTGAGGTACTGACAGGCTGGAGTAATAATGTGGTCGTATATTTTCTGGAGTAGTTTTCACTATCTTGTGTTTGTTTGACCCATCATTAAAGTCCCCGTGAAATCTAGTTTAATGTTCAAGTGTACAGCATGTCTATATGTCACTTTTACACCAGTATCTGACCCAACAGTGAATCGTTTAAATAGATTTTCTCAACGGTGTTTGAAAGTTTGTCACTTGCTGGAAAGTGATTCTAAAAATGAATAAGACGCTGGTGACTCATCTTGACTCACAACACTTTCTCCAGAACTCTGCCAGTCTTGGATCTCGGTTTCAACATGTGTAGTCTCTCTCGAGAAACAGGAAATATGCAAATATGTCAAAATCAAATGGATCTCTGCTCTGTGAGAACTTGAAATCAACAAACCGCAATTTGTCAGTGACATCTCCAGCCTGCTTGTGAGTCAATTAAAACCATTCATCATAAACCAAGTTGGGACAAGCTTAGGAGCTATGAGGGATTCATTGTGAACTAATTCGTAGTATGCTTGGGTTTTAAGCGGTGAAACAAGTGTTGTTCACAAATCCTATTGTTGGCTTAATTTTGGCCTGCTGCAGCCTCATGCCTTCAGAGGTGCAGAGTTCACTGGGCGCACAGTCCGTGGCCTGGCAGGTCAGGTTATATCAGCTGCGCTCTGACAGGAGGGTTTGTTATCCACCAACATCCATCATGTTAAAGGCCCGCATTGTTGTTTAGCTGCAAAAGCAAGACTGCCCGGAGGGGTCAGCGGTAAAAGCCTCCATTCTGCTGACTGAACATGGGACAAGACTCCACACTGTATGTGTGCTCCACATATACGGAGGGAAAGAGAGGACTGGATACGGACTGACGCAGGCAGATTGTTCCCTGGTTGGCTGTGGTCCACATAAATCTCCAGCTCTCCTTATGGAAGGGGGCGAGACCGTGAGTGGCGATCAATTTTCAGGCAGCAGTATTCACTGCATCCTCTCCGGGGGAACCCAAGAGGGTTCATGGGAAAATGCTTTATGTGAAGGATGAAGCACGGTAATAGAGTTGAAGGCTGAAGTCCCTCATGATGTAATCTTCTCCATAAAGGAATTCATCCATTATAAACTGATCATATGTCCGGCGTTACAGCGGGTTAGGGTTGGTGATTGTGATTACAACTAGCTCAGAAGACTGTCTTGGTCCGATATTAATCTTATTTTAATATCTTTAAAAATGGAAATCAGTCATTTTATGGAGTCTGGCCTGTGTCCCGTTCTCTTGCCTCCAACCTTAGACTATTACTTATGTTGGGTTCAGTTCTTTTAAGTTAATAAACAGACGCAAACATCATTAAATTAAACCAGAATAGATCCGGGGCCAGAGTTGCGATTCATTAAAAGAAGTTCTTTGCATTCATCTACCACTGTCATGCATTTATGTTCAGCCAGTTAGAAATGAGACCAGCTATGCTCAAAATTCGACTTTCTGGATGCGGCCATTGTTCCAGTTTACATGCAACGGAGAAAATCGAATAACTGATGGGAACATGACCTCTTCCTCATATGTCATATAATGAACAAGTGTTGTTCATGCTGCAGACCGGCATTTCAAGCAACGACCAGATGGATAATAGCACAGCCTTTTTTAATCTCGTACGTAATGTGTGCGCTACTTATGGTGCAGATCGGATGCTAAGATGGTTCTTCTACCATCTTTGTTTACCTTCTTCTTCTGCAACCGGCTTTCATGGATGTTTTTTTTTTCCAGGTTCATACACCAGTGCAGCGGTTGTGGAACATGCGCACACAAGTTGTCCCGTTAAAGTCCAATTAAGGCGTATACATGCCGGACAAAATTGATTTCCAGTCGCATTATCTGGGTGAAATTTTTAGTTTGAGTAATGTGTTTATGCACTCAGTTGTCCAGTTAAAGGGACTAAGGCAATAATTTTCCTTTTTTTCACATGCATGTAAACATACTGACTGACAAAACTGTAGATTGGACACATTAGTCTGATTCCTGATCTGCTTAATAAAGTCAAACTCACATATTGATCTGTGATGACAGATTTGTGTGTTTGTACATTTGCTGGCAACAGAATTTATACTGTAGTGTAATGAGAAATTAAAACTGTAGCAATTTAAAGCTGTGATTTTGTGTTCAGGAAATTTATGAAATTGAACAAAATGGAAAAAGTAACCAAAAATTTACTTGGATTTATTGGATCTGAATTCATTAGTTGATTCATTATTTTGCCTATTGACAGCCATTGATATGTATATAGCTGCTCACTTTTAAAGGTATGCTGCTTTTCATGCAGAAAGGAATTTTCATCTGGACTTGAGGAAACCTTCATGGTAACATTTTCACCGATAAGAAAGATCTTAAAGGCCATAACTTTCAAGGGATTTTACAAGAGGGAAGAAACAGCTTGACAATAAAAGACTCTTATGATGTTGGGGATGGCTAAAAGTGAGTTAGCTAATGGAACTGATTCTGAAACAATGTTTTTTTAGCACGGTAGTGGAAAAAAAATGTATTTACTTCACATATATTGATCCTGCCTTTTGAATGTGTGCATTCAGATTTGTGTGATATTTTATCTTTTGACATAAAATGAATCTGCAATAATTAAAAAATTATATTAAATCTAATGTTTTATACTGAAAAAATACTCGAGGTCCTCTCCTCGAGTAGTTTGTGCTGTGATGGAATTTGGACCATTCTCTGACATTTAATCAGTGAGTTAAGAGTGTATCCTGCAGATAAACTGATAAAAAGCCATAAATGTGTAGGAGAATAGTTTCTTTTCTGGTGTGCAGTGAACTCTCACAATACCTGTGAGATCTAGTGTACAGGTGACACCTTGAGATCCCTTTAATCGCCACATAAGGCCATGGTGTGGTGTTAGAGACTGGCTCCAGCTGCTTGCGGATCAATGCTTCTGTGACTGTGAATGGAAACACTGTTAACGTGAAAGAAAAGCGAGCAACACTGGGCAGTTAAACCAGGAGAAAAGACAAAGACGACTGCTGTTACCTCAGGCCACAGGGCACAAACACGGAAAGGTCATCCAGAGCTGCTCTCCTCAGCGTTGAACTGTGGAACCAGAACAAAGCGCTGAGCGGAGCAGACAGGCCGGCTTCTTGAATGTCATACACAATCCTCTCATGCCTCGGCAGAATGAAATGTGTCTGCCCCGGTGTGTCTTAGGTTATGCGCCTGACTGGCTTTGAATCTTTCAGTCGGCGATGAACGAGGCAGAGATTCAATTATGCACTGATTGAATGTGATTCATTAATCACAAAGGGGGAAATGTGCGGTTTAATTTCCACGCCTCGGGCGGTGAGTCCTGCTCGAGATGACCGCACTAATCACCACCTTGAGTAATTTGGAAGCGAGCTCGCTGCCTTGATTGTGCTGAGAGCGTGGGTTCAGGTACACGCTCGGCTGTTTTGAACGAGTCTGGTGGTAAATAATACCCTGAACATGCCGTTGCACGGGAGGTGAGATATTTGACGGCGTTGTGTGTTTTTATGGCGGCTCTCTTTGGCCTCATCTCACACCCATTCATAGTCCTCATCTGAAGATTGTGCAACAGGAATGTAAAAAAAAAAAAAAAAAAAAACCTTTGCCAGTAAACAAGATAATGAGAGCATAAAACAAAATGATGATGATACCATGGTCCGTGTATGTTTCGGTCATTTGATTTTCTGTTCTTACGAGGACCTTAAAAAACAAAAAAAATCATATTTGATATTCATTTTAAAACAAAAAATGAAATTCAAGAGAATGACTTAGCAGAACTTTCAGAACCGCTCGCTTTTATTTTTCCATTAAATAAATAAATAAATAAAATCGTTAGACAGAAACAAAAAAGCGCCCATTTTTCGACCGGAAGTTGTCGTTTTCAAAGTAAAAGCCCGTTTGAGGACGGCGCTGTGTAACAGAAGTTGATGATAATCAGTACATTATTTTTCGAGACAATGAAGGAGTGTGTCTCAGGGAAGACGACATGACTGCAGAAAAACTAAGCCGCATATTTCAGGTAAAAACTAAAAAGAACTACATATAATCAGGGAATAGTTAGCTAGCTAACATTACTCTGATATGCGTGCAGAGGTTTCTGCAGATGACAAGGCTTGTTTTTCCATCAGAGTGAGGTTGCGAAGACATTTTAGCCTGAGCTAGCTAGGGAAATCACAGATGCAAGTCATATGTTCGGGCGCTCTCGGCATGAACAAAGTACCGTTCTCATACGTGCTCTTACTTTGAAAACGTCCGGTTGCAAAATATGAAAAAACGGATGCTGTTTTTGTTTGTCTTCTAACAACTTTATTTTTTATTTTTAGAAACAGAAAATGAGAATAGGGTGGGTTTTAAAGTTTTGTTCATCCCCTTTCGACCCTGATAAAGAAAATCAACAACAATCTATGGCCAAAATCCAACATTAAAAGAAAAAATAAAACCCTAAATGTATCATGACATAATTGAGTTCTCACACAAAGGGTACACTTTGACCAAATAATAAGCCATAGGTTATTTTTGCCTACCCTATGCAAAACATTAGACAGTATGCATCAGCAGTACATAAGAATGAAAACTAAAGAAAAAAGAAAGAACCTGAAAAAAAGAAAATGGCTTCTGATTTACATTCACACTGCTGCATATTTTCATACTCCTTTATTTTATTTTTTTTACTTTTTAAGATTTTTTCTCAAAGTCACCAGTGAGCTACACAATTTCACTTTGTCATCTAGAGCACTCCTAGAATAGGAGCACATCTATAATTAACATTGGTTCTCACTTTGCGTGTTTCAAAAATACACAACCCTCTTGAATTATAATTTCCTTCTCTTAATTTGAATTGTCGTTGTAAACCCTCCAGAAGACTATTGTTCCTAATTCTATAAAAAATAATATCTGAGACTTTTAAGACACATTACCCTATGAATAATGGATTGGTAGATTCATGTTAAAAAGCTGTATTTATTAGCTTTTTTTCCTGACTTTTGATTATTGGATCTATATTTGTTTTATACACGTTTCCCTAGACCTCAACAGAAAATGACATATGTGGCATCATGAGTGAGAAATATAACATTTTTTGTTTAACAGATTTCTTATTTTATAAATAATAGCAACATATGCAGATATGGAGCTTCCAACACAGTTCGTTATCAATAATCACTCCCAGTTAAGGTTTCTTAACTTCCTTCTCTCGTCCTCTCTGTCTGTCTGTCTTTGTCCTCCCGTCAGGTACTTTGTGTTGGATCCAGAGCTGGGACAGCTGCAGTACTTCGTCAACGAGCAGGGGAAGAGCCAGAAGCCCCGTGGGTCCCTGCCTCTGATCGGTGCCTCAGTAACCACGAGTGACGAGGCCCCACACATGTTCATTGTGAACTCTGTTAATGGAGAGCTGTACAAACTCAGAGGTATGACCTCACGCTTGCCTCAGGCTGCACAAATACGATGAAGGACAAACACTAAGAGGAGTGGATTTGTGTGTGTGTGTTTTAGGCTTGATACACTTGGAGTGGAGTGTACGTACAGAGGTGGTGTGATGGAAATGTAAATTAAAGCTGCAGGGCTTTTACCTTAAAGCTGCTCTATAACGGATATTTTTATATTTACAGTAGATGAAATACGATGGAAGCAGAAAAAAATAAAATGCTTAAAGGAGCATTTTTTTCCAGGTCATTGTCTTTGCTTTATGGCGTCTAACTCTACTGTTTTAATTCACACTCATGTTGATCTGAAACACACAGCTGTCTTTAGTAAACACAAAAAAAATCCTTAATGGTCCATCTGGGTAGTGACACAGTTAGTGAGTAGCTGGTGAAATTTCCCCTCAGTCGTAGGTGGAGCCAAAACCAGAGCTAAAAGAGGGAAAAACAGGCCTCCATATGAACAAAAACAATGACCTGTTCATTTTAGATGGTGATGATTTAGCAGTTTACAGATCAAGGAGATGCCCTGAAGTAGCCACGGATTAAATTTTGTTTACATATTTGCTCTTGGTTCCTGTGTTCAAAGTTTGTTCCATAATGACCTGATGAAACCTTTTAGAAATACTTTTGTTCCCAAGGACTCATTTATTTCCACTTCTCACTGTTTGACTAAATCAACAGTTTTAATTATTTAAGTAAGTAATTATCGCACTTTTCCAACCTCCACTTATGGTAATTAACTAAAATGGTTGCGAACGTGCAGATAAAATGAGACATTTGAAGCTGAAAAACCTACGGGTTGTAATGGAAATCTGTTTTTAAAGAACTTTGTTTTGTTATGGTTCAACTTCAAGTGTATCCTAAATCTTAAACTGTCAAAAAGCTATGAGTGTATTTTTAGTGCACTTTGTTGTTGACCCTGTAAACATACAGTAAATAAAGGCGATGTAGAAATGTCTTGATAATCTTCAAGAAAAGTACTGCTTATATTAAAAACAATCTATGTAGCTACTGTACACAGAACGTTACTGTAGTTTAAAGCTAAAACAATGTGCAGTAATGAATAAAAATCGACCAATAGTAAATAATTATATATAGAAAATAAATAAAATTTCGAATTTAAACGCACAAAAAAATATACTAGTAAAAATAAAAATAGGTTAAACATATAAATACATAAAAAATCAAGAAATACACAAGATTTGCATATGTGCAAGAAATAAAAATGCATATACACTATATACACGGAAAGTTCTTGCTCTGCCAAGGCTTTATGCTTATTATTCAAGTTTTTTGAACATTATATAACAACCACAATGGTATATACATGAGTAGCTAGTATAATTTTGAGGTCAGAGTATGCGGAAACCTGAAACCTGGGAAGGGAAAAATCTCCTTAAGATGCGACGCTGCGCCAAGAGCCTGTAACCGACCACCGGGCTGAGGGCCTTCGCTTTGAGTGACCTGTATTCAATGAAGCGAGAGAGACTCCTTTATATTGTTGCTCCACTTGATCCGCTGGAATGTCCCCTTACGCTGTCGAGGGGGAGGCTATCGGAATAACTTGGCCTATATTCCCTGAATAACTCAGTGATACAGTGAACTGAGCTAAGAGGAAACAATTATGCCTCAGAGAAGAAGAAAAAGAAGAAGAAGAAGAAGAAGAAGAAGAAAGGCTGTGCAGCTTGCCGGAAGAGGTACTTCCATTTTCAAGAATCATTAAGAAACTCATTGAGAGAGAAAAGATATTGTTTCAGACGGGTGCAGAGGTCCTTAAATATTTGGATGAGCAACATTTGTACTCAAAAACTTCAATTTGCACAAACAGCGGGGAACAAACTGGCTCCCACGCGCTCCCTCTGATTAAAATTGGCCAATATGCTCAGATGTGGTATCTAGTATCAGTTGCCATGGGAACCCCCACCTTGAGGGAGGGAACGGGGGGGGGGGAACTTTCAAGTGTCAGGTGGAGGTCATTTTTCAGTTTTTCCGGCTCCTGCTTCTAAGCTGCACATAATCTCACCAATGGTCTTAGTCCAAAGTTTTAAATGTCACCTTTATTCTCAGGCCGATAACTTTTCACAAGAAAAGCTTTGAACGGGTTTCCTACCCAGTAGACACTGGATACACAGAATCTGTAGCTTTTCATGTGTCCGTGAACTTGTGACATGTAAAGTAACCCGATCGGGTTTATTTCTCACCCCACAGGGCTTCATTGTCAGATATATAAGGAGACTTTTTTCCCCTCTTGCCCAAAGGTGAAGAGCAGCTTGAATTTAATCACGCCCGAATGCTCAGATGGAAAATTAAGCTATTTATCATACGAAGCCTTTATGAGACAGTGTGCCAATGATCGGGTCGACTTGTTTTCAGCGGGATGTGAACCGGCTCATTAGGATGTCTAGCACAGTCTGATTAATTAAGGCACAACATTTTCATCTGTCATCAAGATTTATTGTCTGTATGGCTTCCTGTGATGGCCCCCGTTAGCTGTGGACTTTTGTGGCTTTTGAGATTATTCAGAGTATATTTGCCCGAGTAGTAAACTGGGGTCCATCGATTGCTTGCACAGTATGTGAGCAGATACGACAACCTCTGAGGCTGAGAAATAAAGTGCCAAAATCCAAAAGCTGCAGTTCTTCTAATGACCACTTGAGGCTCTCTCCAAAGACAAGTCAATCCCAATAGATAACCATTTAAAACACCCGGCTTTACTGCTGAAATAAACTTGTTTATAGCCTGAAACAAAAACTGCTTTGGTCTCTTTTGCAAATTTCCCCATTTATGCCCATTTGTTTAAATTATATCAAGCTTTAAATTCATCCGTGATCTCAAGTGGCATCGCTCTGACGCTGTAGGTGTCCTCACTTTGCTAGAATCACCCACAGGCCTCCAGTTCCACTCACTCGTCTTTGCCAGTTTTTTAATTAGCCAGAATTTGGATGGAGTGTGTTGCCTACACACATCGTTTAGAATTTCAACTACAGAATATTTTAACCAAACGTGAGGGAAGTGTTTCATCAGTTTTGTATTTTGGATAAATAGCTCAAAATGAACAATTAGCTTGGATTAGCGCTGACAGCTAACTCTCCTGACTGGTCTTAAAGGTGAAAACAATCAGCCTATCCACGCCTCTAAGCTTTACAGGTATATTTGCCTATTTTTATACTTGAAAAAAAATAAACACAAGTTCAAAGTGGTCTTTTATGGGTGATTGTAAAACTAAAGCTAATCTGTTGCTAGCTCTGGATAAACCACAGCGCTATAATAGTCAATAAGGTATTTTCTCAAATGTTAGCAAGTATTTGCTTAATTTTTAGGTAAAATAAACACATCTATTTTAGGTTTAAAGTCCTGAGACCTTGTGTCCTCATATGGGGACATTAAGTTTTAGGTTTTATTGCAGCTTATTCTGCTTCATTTAAACCCGTTGTCCTCGTTAGTGGACACTTTAGTCTGCCATCTAGTTGTAGCAAATGGACAATACACTAGTCAGTGAGAACATGATGTTTCTAGTTTGATACGACCCGCAAATTTAACAAATTTTATCAATAGCAACGAGCTACAACGTCGCTAATTAGCAAGTACTCATTTGAGGGCATTGGGACTTCATTGTTTGCAATTATGGTTTTACTCAGTCACGTTCAGGTATTAAAATAAGAAGTTATATATTTTGTCACACATTGGTTTACTTTATTATAATGTAAATGATGAAATAATCCCAGTGTCCACATATGAGGACATTTTGTTTTTTCAAAAACTACTACTACTACTTCTTGTTGAAAGATGCTGCTTAGTTTTTATACTTCATAGGTCCTACTGATCCCAAATACCTTGGATAAATTACAAATGCATACCAAACAAAAGGTCTCAGGAGATTAAGGTTGGCCCTACATTACATCTTTTGTAGATTTTTAGAAGATGTAATGTTAGCTATAAAAACAGCTAATTTGGAGATGATTTTCCATTGTCTGCACCTTTATAATTAATTGTTCCAAACTGTACAAGGACACAGAAAAGTGGTACATTTTGGAAAGGAAGGGATGGCCTCATCATTGACACGTTATTGCAGACTGACGCTTAACCAGCTGCCCACGCTGTGAAGATCCTGTGGCGAAAAAGTCTTTTGTAGACTTCCATAAACACCGATGGGAGCCATGTGCGTCCCCGGTCTGTGCTCTGAGCCTTGATCTGCCAGTGCTTGAAACTGTGGGAAACCAGGCATTGGCCTTAACATCTGTTTTTACTATTATTCTGCTTAAATATGACATTCAAGTCAATATGACATTTTGCACGAAAAGGGCGCAAAGTGCACCAATAGGACGAGGAGACATATTGAAAGCTATTTAAAATGGCAGCCTATAATTTAGGGGAACTTCTTTACTTAACGAATCATGGTTTAAATGTCAGTGTGCTGTTTTGATGGAAAACGGCTGGTTACTGTAATTGCACAGCAGCTCCTCTGCGTTTTCTAGTCCCTGTCAGCATGTCCATTTTCTCTCAGTGTCCTACTCATATTATGTCCCTGCACTGCTTCAAAGCTAATCACTGGTCCGAGCATTAATCCTCAGACTTACTGTTATTATAACCAATAACATCTCTCTCAGTGTTAATTAGAGTGGGTGTAATTAGATGATGTGGGCGGCGCTGTGATTGACTGGGATGGAGGTTTCTCTTCTCGCACGCTCGATGTAATTCAGACATCTGGGATGGATATTGACATTTAAATAAGACGTGGAGACACGGATGGCTGTCTATTGTTTCTCATTTTTAAACGGGCACACGGGCCAGCTTCTCATTTCGTTGTTAGTCTCCTCAGTTTCCAGCGTGAAAACCTCGAGCATAACCAAATTAATGGAGCTGTCCGCGTGTCACCTCCAAGTCTGCAGCTGCTGTGACACAAAAGCATTTTTTTTTAAAAAAATGTTCAGCCTTTTCTCCCTGAATGAGAGCAGCATGATGCGCTCTTACCTAAGTAGTATGTATATGGCTTGGATCACCATATGAACAGGTGCACATTAGCATAGCCACGCGCGGAGGCTGCTCCTCTCAATACAGACAACTAATTATCTTTAATCACAGGGAAAAATATCAGATTTAGACGCTTGCTCACTCTCTGGGTTAAGTGGTCCCTTTAGACCGACTGATTTCTGTGGATGACGACAGCAAGAACCGAGCCGGAAGCTTATTGCTCAAAAATCTTTTGCAGAAACGCGGCTCGGTACAGGTGTTTCTGTATGAATGTCGCGTTCTCCTTGCAGAGGCGAGAAACCGCTCCCAGTGGGAGAGCGCCGCACGCCTCGAATGCCGCACTTGTACGAACGTCTGATTCCCGCCGAGTTTCCTCTTCACTTCAAAAGAGGCTCTTTGTAGATGTTCTCATGACTGTGGCAGATGTCAGCGGCTCAAGTGACTGACAAGTGCAAATTGAATCCTTCCTACAGTGAAGTAACCTCTGTCGACACGTTAAAGAAACACTTAACTTCTATCATGACAAAAAAAAATGAAAAAGACTTCTAAGTTTTGTTTTGGTGAGGATGCAGTTCTTTATTTAGATCTTGTTGTTTCCAGTCATGAAATCTTTTGTGCAGTCTCTTGCATTAATGCTGTTGCGTATTGGTGGGAATCACTGGAGGCCCCACAATATGATGTAATCTAAATAAGCGGTCTTCAACTTTTTTCACACATGTGCAAGAGTCGGGTGGTGACTGACCGATAACGTCTTCTGCCTCCATTTATCCCTTTGCTAAAATGTGATGGATTCATGTTAATGTGTATTTAAAGAAATTCTAATTTGTGGGGGGAAATTAAGATAATCTACATACTTAAATCACTGTCTGATGTTATTATAACCGGTTTAAAAATACTGCAATAAAACGCTGTAAATTGCAATTTACTATTTCTCAAAGCCAAATTATGGCCCAAAGGAAAAATTACTGTGCTGCTGTGCTCAACCATACCAGTTACAAAAACCCTCGACCACACGAAGTTGGTGTTATTGTCTTTGCTCTCTCTGAATGGGGATGTTTTGTAAATTGTGTCCAGCGCTGATGGGGTTTTTTGGGGGGTTTTTTGGGTTAGCATTAGTCTTTCCATCTCTATGGTTCATGGAGTGATATTCCCAGGTTCTTTGCAAATCATATGACATTTGAATAGCTTCCTTGTTATGTGAAGTGAATAAAAACTAACCACCACCAGCCTCTATACAATGAGGCGACTCATCTTTTCGGATGCTTAACACAGTTGTGACTGTTTTGTTCATCTGTTTTGGAAAGTCTAGAAAATTGCCAGATGCTGCTTTTCCCCTTATTCTGATTTCCGATGCCGTTTCCGGTTTTGACAAACACGTCTTTTAAACGCACCGAGACCTTTTCTCTTCTTTCATTTCCTCCCCAGTGCGTTGAACGAGTGCTAAATGTTACTTCATCTTTTCACATGACTCTGAGTTTCTTAAAAGAATGAAAAACAAACGTCACTTATGCCCCTGTAGTACCTTTTTTTTTGCGTCTTTTATTTTAGTTTCAAAGCGTGTGAGCTGCTTCTGTCAAGATTTCGAGCTGTGAGGGATGGTCAGTTTCTGGCTCATTGAACACAAAACGCCCAGAGAGTCAAATATAGTTGCTTAGATGTGAAAGAAGCCCGAAGTTTGTGGCGGACCCGAAGCAGCGTTTAAGCTCTGATCTGTAAATAAGTCTTGTGGGCCTAATGTGCCCACTCATGTGAGCGTCTGTGAAGCCTTTAGGTGTCCCACTCCTGTTTTTTTTATGCTTCGTGAAGGTGCTCCCAAGTGCTGCAAAGAGGTCCCTGCGGAGGCTTTTGGTGAAGCTTGCATCTGCACAGACTTTACAGCCGAACTTTAAAGCTGTCTTCGGTGGATGTGTGTGTGAACAGTGAAAATACATCTAGAGATGTACAAAAATGAACAGAGAGTTTTACAGGAACACTGCACAAGGCAACTCAGTCTTCATGACGTCCTCGGAATAGCTGCAAGATAATGTTACAATATTACTGCGAAACCTTGTTGTTAAGGTTTATGAATCACCGAGACAGCAGCTGATAAATTTGCTGTATCTGCTGAATCTGATGTTTTGTAAATGAATCGTGTTAAATGTGTTTTTTGAGGAGAGGCCAGCTCAGAGAGGCATTTGGAACAAGGCCTTGGACAAACATCGTTACTGATTACAGCAAAATAATAAAAATAATAAAATATAAAAATAAAAAAAAATAAAAAAATCAAGCCCACCCTTACAGGGGGTTTATGCTTCTGCGTCAGTTTGATGCTGTAGCTATGGCGACAACAGAGAACACAGACTTTGACACCAAGTAGATTGGTCCACTTGGTAATAGCTTTAGTATTTCAATCTGCTTCTCTATCGCTGCAAACTTACAAATGATTGTTTCAGATCTATAAAGATAGAACAGATTTAGGAAAGGTTAAATGAGGAGCAGTGCTGACTAGTGTTTGAGTAGTATTTTTGCAGAGCGAGTATAAATGGCTCGCACCAGCGTAGGCTACGTGCATAGGTTACGGCGTCTAGTCCCGAGTATTAAATGAGCCTTAACGCCGTAGCCTGACGTGCACCTCCTCAAAAATGTAACTTTGTGGTGTGGTGACGCACACTGCAAGAGCTGTGATTGGTCCGCTCGGAAGTAGCATGTTTCCTTTTTAGTATTTCCGGCTGCTTCTCCATCTCTGCAGTTTACAAATTGATTGTTTTGAAAGCGAAGCAGGAAGTACAAACAGTACTTTAAATGAGCCTTTATCCTCACGTTTACCCGTCACACACATTCCCTTTTGTTACGGCCTGACATCGATCTTTAAAGGATACACAGTCTCTTTCTTTACGTGAAAACTGAAAGTGAAAAGAAGAGAACAAAGAAATCAGACAGAAATATTTCAAAACTCTTTTCTTCCGTACGTACCCGCGCTGGAGTTGACCTACAGCCTAAACTTTACTTTGTAGTCCCATCAAAGACATTGTCCTCTAATATCTAGTCAGTGAAATGGGATCGGAAGGATATTATTTTCCAGCCTGACCTTTAAGGGGTCAGCACAAACAGACAGTCAGCGTCTTCTTTAGCTGCAGGGCTCGCTGTGTTAGTCAGCGAGTCTGGGCTTCGGTTAGCTGTTTGTGTCCAAGATAAGCAGAGAAGTGGATCATCTGTGTGCCGAGGGGAGGGTGGCGGGGGGGAGAAAACACAGGCATGCAGAGTATCAAGCTGCTTCCTGCGCTGCTCACAAATTGACCGGACGAATTGCCCGTGTTTCTCGAATACTGAATGTTCAATTTGGCGTGGAGGAGAAAATGGAGAGGTTTACATGTGACACCAGCCCAGAGGACATTGTTCAGAAAGTAATGGGGGTCAGATATATTCAGGGAGGCGGATGGCAACTTGAGTAATCATTTTCCGGCAAATGGGATCAATGGCATCCAGCAGGTTGTTCTGTCTGATGTATCTCTTATCACCCTCTGTCCACAGCTGAACACATGTCTTTGTATCACAGCTTAAAGGAGACACTTGCTCTGGATCACTGATTACTTTACGAAGGAATGATTTGAACTTTAGGGGAATTTGTTTTTCCAAGAGTCCAGGCTGATAGATTAACTGATGGATTAAACAAATAAAATCTGTAAATTATGGAGCTGTCAGGTGAGGTGCCGATTCTCAATTTTTGACACTTGGTCTTTAAACCAAGACTAACTAGCTTTCATTATTTATATTAATATTCAGTTGTTTTCTGCATATTTCAGAGTTTTTCCTCTGCCTTAATGTCAGTTTCTGTCTTTTGAGACAAAGGAAGTTTTGGGTTAAACTTTTTTGAAAGCATCAAAGGGCTGTTCCCTAGAAAACAAAAGAAAACCACACCGTAAATGGAGTAAATAACCTTCCTCAGACGCTGTATATTGATGTGTATGCCCCATGTTTGGACTGAAAACACCTTCCATTGTGTTGGTATAGACTGGGTTAACCAGATATCATCATGTTGATGCTTGAACTATTTGTGTGTCCCACAGACTAACAGAAAAAAAGAGTAATCAGAAACTCTTAAGGAAGTATCCAATTTGGGGGGAAAAAGGGGTTACCGGTTATGAAATCAGTATTTTTTTTTTTTTTTTGGAGAGATGGTTTGACGCTTAAAATTGAAACCAACTATTTTCTAACATTCAACAAACCTAAACTTGAGTGAAATAATCTTGTAGTTGAACCCATGATCCCACCATTGGTGCCATCCTCTGTTAGGAAAGTCTTAGCAGATCCCGGAAGTAATAATAAAGTTTATAATCATTATCTTCATTCTGAAAATGACACCTTTTTCGTTAATTTGTCTAATGTATGTTTTCTCCCCACTGCCACAAACCAAACTCTTGATACGAAAAAGATTGAATTCATTCTTTATATATTTACGTTATTGGTAAAACTGAATAAACTCTGCTCCAACAATTAAATATCAAAAATATTTTTTTTTTTTGTTGACCAAAATCTATTAAGCGCCTAAAAGAACTTGAGCTTGAAAGAAATTACGGCAGTAATTTGTCTTTTGTTCTTTTAACCTTTGTTGTAGTTTTATAAATTCATCTGAAAGGGCAGTTTTACTTAAATAATCACTTGACAATTACATAGTTTATTGAATCTTCTTGCATCATCTCCACCTTGGGATTACTGGCGTCGTGTTCCTCCAGCTGCTGTTTACAAATCTGGATGAACCACAATAATTTAAAAGTTAATCTGCGGCAATGGAAGTCGCAGTACGATAAAATGAATGAATGGCAGCCCACTGGGGGATGAGCAGGCTTTAAGGCAGATGACTTTCTCGTAACTGCATATTGACTCGACTGTGTGAACTCACGAAAGGATTCATAAGTGATTCTCGATGTCACGAGTGAGTTACTCATTTTTTTGTCTCGCATGTGTGTTTTCAGCCTCCGACGCCAAGGAGCAGCAGTTTTGGATCAGTCAGCTCCAAGCATGTGCCAGACGTCACTCAGACAGCAGTGCCAAGGTAAAACCCCACACAGCGACGGAGTTGTAAACCTGACCCTGGTCCAAGCTCTTGGCACTTGTTCCTCCAGGAAGAGACGTGAGCGGAAAGCCTTGACACTTTCCCCAGAGATTCCTGTTCCCTTGTGTGTCTGTTTATAGAGGAGATAGTTTCCATTTCTATACACTCAGATTAGATTTGTGAGCTATTCTTTTCACAAGAGCTGGTCGTCCATCAGGTGAAACGCCTGCGTGCAGTAACAAAAGGAAGTCTTGTATTTATTTCGGTTTTTCCTTTAGTTTGTTGACTTTAAGTGAGTGTGAAGATGGCAGATATCCTCCAGACAATTTTTCATCCGTGTTTATATGTGGCTTAAGCTCCTTTGAGTCTTATTTAACAGCCCCTGCAGACTTTTAAAGTGTGCTTAAAGTGTTTCAAGTTATTTTTCTTTCAGTAAATCTGACTACCCCCTTGTTCTCATCTTGCTAATATGACCTGATTTCTAAATAAAGTTCTGTTTTGCACCAGAAAAAATTAAAAAATGATATAAACAAAGTATTTATAATTATTGTGTGCGGATAATTTCTTCCCAAATCCTTAGACCCAGTAACTTCCAGGTGTAAATGCTGCGCAGCTAGCTGACCCAACTGTCATTGCTAATTTTAGCAGCTAGCTAATAACTTTAGAAGTATAAAATACGGTTAACGTATTTAAACTATGCTAATGATAATACCGTTCAAAGGTAGATGTTAAAACATACATTTTAAAGCAACTATATTTATTAGATTAACGAGGGTTATGCTAATAACGTTGAACTCAGTGACGTCAGCTAGCTACTTTAGCGTAATAGGATATTTACCTCTCTTGTACTACAGAGCCTTTTCTGTCCATTTATTTTAATTGCTTTATCCATAGATTCATTTATGAAGAAAACAAACCAAACTAATCTCTGTTTTGTGTCGTTTAGCCGCTGAAATATTTATGCTATTTAGCTTGTGACACAAGCATAACTGAGTAATTTAGTGACTTTAGTTACAGTTCAGTGCCACACTGTTTGTTTTGTACCATTAAAGTCTTAACTAGCTAGTACATTTGAGTTTTTATCTTACAACCTGAATTATGGCTAATAAATAGTAACTAGCTTAGCTTTTCAGACTTAAGGAGAGTCTTAAATGTAGTGATAGATTAAAAGATAACAGCACACTGCAGATTTAATTTTTTTTCTTGTATATCAAAATTATATTTTAGATATATTTCTGTTTGTGGTTGTTTATTCAGATGATTTTTAAGGCATTTAAAAAAAAAAAATCTGAGATACATTATAGTATAGGCAAGTAGTAAATTCATGTGAGACTTCTGCAGAATCTCAGATCTCAGCAGAAAGCCGGTGCTTTATTGGCTATTGTATAATGGATACACTAATTAGTTGGTATTTTGGGAAACATTTGTGAACTTTTATGATGATGAAACCCAATGAAACAGATGGCAAGTAAGTAATATCACCACTGTGTCAGGTTTTTAATCTCAACACTCCGAAGTATGCATCATCATCTGCTTTCATGTTTTATTCAGAGGTTTCTTTCATTTCCTGACTCTCTTTCACTCTCTCTCCCCATGAACCCATATAGGAATGAGCAAATCGACAGTCATAGGCCTCAATGAATGTCATCCCAAGAAATGCCACGTCTCCGCAGACAAGTTCCTTAATGTTTCCAGATTAATTGTGCGCTTCTGACTTTTTAACTATTAGCACTACCCGGAGAAAAGGTAATATGTTTCAACAAGAGAAAATTAGGGGAATAAAACTCCAAAATAAACACATATAGAATGTTAAATGTCCATTAAGTGCAAATATATATACTCAAAAGACAAACAATTAAAATGGGATGGATTTAAATACCTTAAATAAAGGGTGTAATGTAAAAAATTCAGTTCTGACACTCTTTGGACGGCTTAGCTTCCATGTGCCATGTGAACTTGTCTTGCTTGTCTAATTCGAGAATATTTCAGACACTTCCATTGACATGAGACTCGGTGACTTAGAGAAATATGACACAGCCTGCTGCTTTAATTCAGCTTGCATGTGCAGCTCCAGTAAAAGTCCCTGGTGTATTCTTCATATCTCTGCGGGTTCTTTCCTGACAGATTACTCCATTGGACAAAGTATGACTACCTGTATCCACAACCAGTCATTTATATATATATATATATATTTAAATAGTTGGATTAATATGTGTGCATGTGCAATTTGCTTTTAGTTTAGATTGGGCTTCTAGGGATTAGTTAGTATCCTGTATGTGTGTGTGTGTGTGTGTGCTGACTGTATCTCTGCAGGATGTATCCCCAGTTGCCTGATCCAGTGGAGAATGAGGCTTGTTATAGAGCTCCTTCTGGAGCTCCACTGCCTCTGCATGAATAATAGAAATAATCCAGACTTAACTATTTCTCTTGCAAACTTTTCGTATTAAAGTTTGTTCAGAAGGTTTCTGCTGTAAAGACAGGTAAAGGTTTTTGTAGTATAGTTTTGAGCTAGCTGATGCTGTTTGATGCATGATTGTGATGTGATGTCTTATTGAAGCAGGACCAAGTTTGGATTCGAGAGCACATGCCATTTCATTGACTTTTGTACTTTAAATCCTGATTCTGTTACACTAGATTGCATTCAGTCAATAGCTTGAATTTATTCTATTTTCATACCCTCTATAGACTCCTTCATGGCCTTCGTCATACTGACGTCACAATGTTAGCTGGAGGCAGAACAGAGAGAAGCTTGAGGCAAACACTGTCACTTTCAACCATGAAAATGTCATCTTGCTGTATTTTTGGCTGCCAAAACTGAAAAAATCAAAAACACTAACTTAAAGTTTTATCACATCGCAGCATCTGCCTGTCGTAGACAACTTTGGTTTGGCTTGGTCGATTAAAAGAAAGGATTGACCATAACTTGCACACTTCTTGTGCCTGGAAAACTTATGGGACTAAATCGTGAAATCATTATTTGGGGGATTCTTGTCACACGTTAATGCTAATGCTAAATGCGAGCTAACACAGTGTTAGTTGCGTTTTTCAGGGGTGTCCAAGCAGAAGTTTCATTGTCTACGTTACCCTCTACAGTGTTTTCACTTACGTCTTGTAATATCTTTTTTGGAAAGGCTTCAACTTATAAAGACAGACCAGACTTTGTCCCGTCTGTGTCCTCCTTTCAAAGTGAAAGTGAAAGTGTAGGGGTCGGGGAATAAAACCCACGGTTCTCGGGAGTGAGTGTATTAGTATATTCTCTAAAATATGCGTTTTCCTCGACCGTTCTGCCTGAACAGTCCATTGAAATATGCTAACCGCCTTTTACAGGCTGTAGTATTTGAGATGTGTTGCATCCAGTTAAGCCTCGCCCCTTAAAAAAATGCCACATTGTTTATAAACAGTGAAGGGGTCTATAATTGAGATGGTATACTGCAAAAAATGGAATTTTTTTCAAGATGTTTTACAAGTTTACTTCTTTTTCTTAAAGCAAATTCTGAGTTTGTATTAACAGGCTGTAATGTTTTCCCCCATATTCTTTGGATTATATCTTATACAGTGGGGGAAATAAGTATTTGATCCCCTGCTGAATGTGTAAGTTTGCCCACTTCCATAGAAATGATCAGACTCTGGTTTTTATGGTTGTTTACTGGTTATGGGTATAGACAGAATATCAGTCGAAAATGCATAAAAAACACACAATCTAAAAGTTATAAATTGTTATGTATTTTATTAAGGGAAATAAGTATTTGATCCCCAAGCACAACACAAGTCAGTACTTTGTAGAGAAACCTTTGTTGGCAAGCACAGCGATGAGACGTTTCTTGTAGTTGGTCACCAGGTTTGCACACAGCGCAGGAGGGATTTTGGCCCATTCATCTTTACAGACAGTCTCTAAATCCTTCAAGTTTCTTGGCTGCCTCTTGGAAACTCGGAGCTTCAGCTCCCTCCACAGGTTTTCGATCGGGTTAAGGTCTGGAGACTGACTAGGCCACTCCATGACCTTAATATGCTTCTTCTTGAGCCACTCCTTTGTTGTCCTGGCAGTATGTTTTGGGTCATTGTCATGTTGGAAAACCCACCCACGAGGCATCTTCAGTGTTCTTGGTGAGGAAAGAAGGTTTTTGTCCAAGATGTTACAGTACATGGCTGCATTCATTGGCCCCATAATGCGGTGAAGTTGCCCTGTACCCTTTGCTGAAAAACAGCCCCAAAACATGATGTTTCCACCTCCATGCTTAACCGTGGGTATGGTGTTCTTTGGGTCATACTCACGTTTTTTCATCCTCCAAACACGGCGGGTCGAGTTAATGCCAAATAGCTCAACTTTGGTTTCGTCAGACCACAGCACTTTCTCCCAAGCCTTCTCTGAGTCAATTAGATGTTCACTGGCAAACTTAAGGCGGGCCTGTACATGTGCCTTCTTGAGCAGGGGGACCTTGCGGGCACTGCAAGAGTTCAATCCATAACGGCGCAGTGTGTTGCCAACTGTTTTCTTGGTGACGGAGGTCCCAACTGCTTCCAGATCATTAACAAGCTCCTGCCGTGTTGTTTTAGGCTGCTCCCTCACCTTTCTCATCATCATCCTCACTCCATGAGGCGAGATTTTGCGGGGAGCTCCAGACCGAGGACAGTTGATGGTCCTTTTATGGGTCTTCCACTTGCGAATAATGGCACCAATAGTTGTCACCTTCTCACCAAGCCTTTTGCTGATGGTTTTGTAACCTATACCAGCCTTGTGCAGGTCTCCAATCTTGTCCCTGACATCTTTTGACAGCTCTTTGGTCTTGCCCATGGTGCTGTAGAAGTTGGAATGTAAGAAACTGATTCTTAGAGCAGGTGTGCTTTATATACATGACGAGTTAAGATCAGGAGTATTGGTAATTAGTTGACTGAGCACAGCTGTGTGCCACATGCGCACCAGCCAATCTGTAGGAGCCTGAATTCTAAGTGAATTGTTGGGGATCAAATACTTATTTCCCTTAATAAAATACATAACAATTTATAACTTTTAGATTGTGTGTTTTTTATGCATTTTCGATTGATATTTTGTCTATACCCATAACCAGTAAACAACCATAAAAAACAGAGTCTGATCATTTCTATGGAAGTGGGCAAACTTACAAATTCAGCAGGGGATCAAATACTTATTTCCCCCACTGTATGTGGGAGAATAATGGAAATAACTGATTTGCAAGAGTCCTGTAGAGATTTTATTGGTTATTGACTAATTTTCATGATTCTTTCATATCATTTAGTATAAAAACAGCCTCATTTATTACTAAATGATAAATGTTCTCCTTGCATTTGTTTGTGTTCGCTTTCAGGTGAGGAAACTAAAGGGCTCTGATGAACACTTGAGTGTGGAACGAGCTGGTGGGGGTCAGGAGGTGGTGGTGAGTGAGCGACACATGAACACACACATGGGAAAAACTTCATACTAGATGTCTTTTAACTGTGAACTGCTCTCAAAAAAAAATATCATGTGTCTTTTTAAACAATTAAATACTACAGCCTCATTATGCTGCCTCATTGGTGGCTCGCTCATTCAACACTTCAAACCGCTGCACAGCTGGAGCGAGGGAAAAGTCCAATTACGCTGCTCAGCCAGGATGAGAAAAGCAATCAAAAGATGAGAGAAAACTGGATAAGCAGTGAGAAGTGGAAGGAGAAAACCGTCTATGCGTCTTTCTTCCTCCCGCCCCGCGGAGCCGAGCGGCCGTTTTTGTTCCCGTTGCGCGCTTGTCGGGCATTTCCCCGGCAGCAGCTGTTATTACTGTTCCCGCTGCTGTGGTCTAATCCCTCCCTGAGCCGCGCTGTCTGCCTCTCAGATCGTTATCACAGCTACTCCGATGATGAGGCTGCCAGCGGCCACGCCTGTGTTGCAGAAAAAAAGGTGTAGCAGGATTTATTTATTACAAGGAAAGGGCAAGAGTTCATTCTTTATAAGAAACTAAATAAAAGTGCTGACAGATTTTATTCTGGTGATCGATTCAGGGGCAGTCAAAGTTGGCTTTTATTTTGAACTATAGTACATACGGCAGAAGGACACATGCAAGGTATATTTGTGCTCTATTTTTCTCATTCCTGTACATTATTCTCACATTGAACGGTCATTTAATGTTCATGGGGGGTGGACTGCACAGTTGAAACACCTGTTATTGTATTTCAACCCATAACGTCAGTGAAAAAAGCAGCATTCAGGTGAATCTGCACTTTTTTTTTGACAGATAAGTTTCACAGTTTCAATTCATGTTACATTTGATAAAGCATAGAACTTGATCTTTGTCAGTACGTGAAGTTACAAATGGACTTATAGCATGTTCCTCCCCCAGGCTTACAAATGATAAAATAGACAGATTTCCATTCAGATGCAGCAAATGAAAAGACAATCTGTAAAACAAAACGCACATTGTCGTCTGAATAGTGACAGCCGTTAGGTCCCTTTTAACCGTTTACGTCAAAGAGCCTCTGCAGACAGAGACGTCGCCTCTTGTCGCTTGTGTTTGCTCTGAAAAGCACTCGAACACACCGCTGATTGAAAAAGGAGTCTGACTAAAGCGGTCAGGACTCACTGAAAAGAAGCAGGCGAAGAAGACATGAAGAAAGTAACACTTTCATGTGCGATTCTTGTATAAATCTGAGGATCATCTTACCGTGTAAATATAACCTCTTTGTGTATTGGTTGAGTGGAAGCCATTTAAATGAAATGCTTCATATATAGTACATTATAATTAACTTCATCACTCTATTTCCACTAAACTTTAACGCATTTCGAACGCATCAGTGCATCAACTCACCTCAGCCGAGTATAAAAGCTTTCGTTTTGGCGATTTTCTTCATTTCTCTGAAGTTTTTCACATTCATAAAAACAGGCGGATGTAAACTAAACCAACTAAAATATGCATTTAATTCATTCCAGGAACACTATCTATCTACGAGGCCTTGACTGTGTAGGCTCTGTTTAAGCTGTCTGCTGTGTCAGGTCTATAACCAGTTTTGGTTTGTTCTGCCCCACAGTTTTTTTTTTTTTTTTTTTTTTTGTCAAACTGTGTACTAATGACCTACTTCTGTTTTGAAGTTAATAAACAGTTGCAACAGTTGAAACACACGGGACCACGTTCAATCGATTCATGCACCTTGTAAATATCTCCAACTGCCATAACCATAACTCTTCAATGAGTGAGCAGAGACTCTTCTCTCTCCGAGCTGGAGCTCTCTATAGATCCCCAGAGTTTGACCTTGTTCGATGCAGTGCCGCCGATCTACCAGAGGTCACAGCTGATGGAGTCAGCAAGCTGGTTTCCTCTTTCCAGCCACAGCTGAGGCCTACATGTCGACGGTGGCAGCGTTTGGTGGTGGCAGTCTGAGTTTGTGTGTCCTGGTTTCGGAGTTTCGCAGTTAAATCCAGTGAAACGATACAAATGAGCAGTAATACACCGAATAATTGCTTCCTGCAGCTGGAGAAAGCGTAATCATACATAAGATTTTAGATAGGAAGTAATACTGGTTTTCTATCAGAGTACTGAGTAGGCATAGCAAAAAGATTACAATATAATGAAATTCAATGAGCTGAACTACACCCACATAAAAACGCTTTAATGGCCAGCTAAGATACTTCAGAGCAGTTTCACATTCATCCGGCCCCTCGCCCTGCACCTCCATTCATCGTGCATTATTCTGACTTTGTATTTTCCCTTTAAAACACCGAAGTTAAAGCTCCCACGTGGAACTCTGCCGTCGTTTTAGTTTTATAATTTACACCCACACGCTCAAGGCTCCTGACGTTATTTTCCTGTCAGGGTTGTGCCCTCCAGCCGTGGTGGTGTCTCGCCGCAGGGCGAGAGCCAGGGCCCGCTCAGCCAGGCACGGAGCGCAGCTGCATGCTATCAAAGTGATTAGCAGACTGATGAATTAGCCCAGCGCGCTCGCTGTTTGCGGCGTGCACGGCTCCTGACAGGAAGGGCAAAGAGTCTAACTGTGGACTTTGAGTCGGGCTGATGAGTGTTGTTTCGGCCGCATAGAAGATGTGTGTGTGTAATGCGACGTCTCTGCTGGTATGTTTGTTGCTAAGGTACAAATTACATGTGAATTTAAAGTTTCAAAAAGAGTAAAAAGAATATGCAAACCGTGTTATCAGTGCGCTGTAATGACGCTGATCAAATATTAAGATATTGTGATACTGAAGCTGCCTTCAAATACAACTCGTGACCCCGTAGTTACGACGTGAGAGGCCGTGTACGCAAATGTTCGTGTGCAAATATCTGCATTACGATGTGAAAAAGCCGCTGCTAGGTAGCAGCTGTAAATGCAAAACAGCCAGCAATTTAATGCAGGGAAGGCAAAATGAAACCACGACGAGGCCGCTGAAGTGTGAAGAGAACCCTACACCAGAGCTGTCAGACATGCCAGAGAGTGGCAAATTGTGAAAATTATAAGGTAGTAAAAGCAATTTTTCAATAAAGTTGGCACCCGTTACATATGACACAACGCTGAGACCCAGAATGATACAGCAGATGGCAGCAATGCGCCAGAATCGCACTTATTTTTCTTAATAAATTTTGGATTCTTTAAAAGGATTGGTCGTTAAATGTGAACATTTTCATAAAGTAGCTCACTGAACTGAAATGAAGGGAAAAATCTGGAGTTGTGGTCATTTATAGGTTATGACGCTATAACGTTACTTGTCCAGCAGCTGTCTTGAGATCAAGTTGCAAATCGGCCCCTGAACTAAAACGAGTTTGACACAAACAAATTAGAATGTAATAACTTATAATAACTATGCTTTGAAGCATTAGCGTATATGTCACAAGCTGCGAACCCGAACTTTTCCGCTTAATTTCCACTCATGAGGTCGTAAATACCACAAGATGGGACTGTTCACATGGAAGTTCTGTGAATAAAGTACACACAAGCCTATTGAAGGCATCATCTGAACCAGCATCCGGTCTGGAACTAGCAGTGTCCCATACGATGCCGCGCATATGTGCTTATGCATAACACCTTATGGCAACATAATGTTGCTCTCTTGGTAGCTGATCAGGTGGTAGAGATGTTCCTCCAAGCTGGTTGGCCTGCAGCCAGACCGTAGGCGTTGTAATCTCAGGTTGGCTTGTTGTTCACATAGGACTTCTGGGACTTGGCGCAGTTTATCTAAAACATTAAAGGCAACGTGTTTTAGGTTTCACCTCTGTCCCGAGTTCTTCACAGTAGACCTCAAACAAGTTGTCGCGCCAACCTGCTTGTACAGCACGTGTCACATCCTGGTGGCATTTAGCGTGATGTTGCAGCCTTTCATAGAGCAGAATCTGCATCCAAATATGAGCTCCCCGTCGATCCCACTTGGTCAGACGAGTGAGCTCAGCAGCACCGGTTGTGTGGATATTGAACTACTCTCAAACGCTCCATCTCTGGTTATTACTGAATAGCTAATTGCGTGTAATTAGTGTGGTTCCGTGCGGTGCGGAATATGGCAAGTCAGCAGCTGACCGTTGCACCGGCTTCCCACGCTGCCCTCACAAACACACAAAAAAGGGCCAAGTCCACCCACGGCTGGGTGACAGCAAAACACCTGTGAAGCGGCAGCCACTTCCTGGAACTTTTTATATCCAGATTATATTTTAAATTTTATGCCGTGAATGTCAGTGTTATGAGACTACTTATTTCTAAGTCAGTTTACAGCATTAAAAAGTATTTACTTGAAAACAAGGTTAATATTTTGCAGCATATTTTTTTGAATGACTTGCAGGAGTTCTCTTTATATACTATATATACTATAAAGAGAACTTTATATATAACCCTCTGCTTAATACTTTCCCCGCGTACGTCTGCCCACCTTCTTTGCACTCAACTTTTCCTCTCGGAAATTTCGTTCCCTTCCAGTTTGTTGAAATGCTCGGGGGCTCTGTGCCAGTTTTTTGGAGGACGCGTCTATCTGTTCACGCTCCCGTCTCCTTTTCTGCTTACTCACCGCTCGTGGCTTAAGCCTCGCAGCGGCACAACAGCGTTCCCTCCTGTAAGCTGATTATTTTCTGTTAAAACGATTACACAAGGACCGGCCTCCTGTAACTCGCCGTATCTAGTGTTTGGTTGCATCTAATCACCAGGAAAATATTCTTCGCAGCGACTTCTCGTATTCCACCGCCCACGCCTTCGTGCAAACTTGCGATCTCGAAGGAACAAAACAAGCAGTTATCCTCCGCTCATGTGCGTAATGTTATGTTACATCAGGAAATCCTAGCTGCAGATTGAGCAGCATCGCTTCAAAGCGAAGGCCGGCTCTTTCCCCCTCAGCGAGCCGGGGCTCTGAGGTGGAAGTTGTTGATTTGATCTATTTTATTTCCACCGCTGTGCTGACCAGACCTCCGTGCTCTTCTGAGGGATAAATCTCTGGCGCGTAGCCTCGCCGCGCCGCTGTAAACTAATACAAGACAGAAGAGGGAGAGATACTGGTCCGACGTCGCTGCCTGTGTCGGGTCAGCGAACCGAAGAGACAGAGAGTCACAGAGGGGGGAAGAGGAGGAAGCGGCCAAATGAAGGATGTGATGTGACTTTGCTCACTGAGAAACGAAACAGCGAAAGGATTATTCTGCCTTGTAAAACGCAGTCAAGGCCAAGTCCTAATGTCTCTAAGAGTCATTTGCTCATGTCAGGATGAAATATTTGTAAGAAACAAACATAATTGAGAGCAAATATTGAGTCAAACTTGAGTCAAAATATTGAGTCAAACAAACTACTGTAGTTGCATATTGAATTTGAGATTTGCAGTTTTTATATGCATTTATTTATTTTTAGCCTTTATTTAACCAGGTCTATCTGTTGAGATACAAGAGAAGCCTGGTCAAGACAGTAGCCGTGGAAAGTTGAGACAATTAGGAACAAAGACAATGACACAAATAAGATAAGATAAATAATAATAAATCAAATTAATCGCGCTGTAAATGAAAACGAACTCAATAATTTTGCCGGCATCGAGATATCGATCGATCGGCATCGGCCTCAGCACCAGGTCGTTTCATAAAGGAATGAATGGAGTGAGCCCTCCTGTCAGCTTCTCACCCTTCATCTCAGTACGGTGAGATTAGAACCAAACTGAGTTCGTTATAACCTCATAAATGTTGTTTATCTGATTAAAACAGTAGAACCACTTGATTCCTTATTGAACCGTTTCCTGCGAATATGAAGAGGATCACGCTCCTGTAACGGTTAAATTCCCACACGACTCATTCTCTCCCTTTCTGTGTCACCCCCTCCCTCCCCCTCCCTCCCTCCCTCACCCAGGGCTCCTCGTCCTCTGGTCGGACCCGTAGTTTCTCCCTCCTCCCCCACCTAACCCCATCCTCATCCCCGGGTTCCCAGAGGCACCTGGGCCACACGGCCTCACCCAGCAACATCGTCACCATCACCCACCACAAATCTCCAGCTGCAGCGCGGCGAGCCAAGAGTCAGTATCCGGGACGGCTGCTGGAGGTCAAAGAGGTGGGTGACTAGGACACATTTTAAATCGGTGGACTGTAGACTTGGATTTCAAAGCAGATTTGTTGGTGTGAGGTTTCTATTTTTTTGCTTTTTAGAAGAGAAAATGTGTAAGGAAGTGGTATTTTCAAAGACGAGATGACAACATGATGGGGGCTGTCATTTTTAATTTTGTAATCTCAGTCTTTAGTGGATATGATCGTATTTACTAACCTGTGTGATAATATTTGCGCCAAAATGGCTCGTTTTACATGGAAACTCAATCAGATGGAGAGGGTTGGTGTCGACCTTCAATAATCTGCTCAATAGAATCATGTTAATGCAACGCTTTCGCACCTAGTAACCATTTTTTAACACTTGACCTGATCCTTTTTCTCAGTTGTTGATACAATCCTTTCACTATGGTGGGAATAATACATTATTTGTGAGCTTTTTCTTTTCTGCTCCACATGTGGTTAACATCAGGAGATGTAGCTGGACTCAGCGTGGGCAGTAGCCTGTAGTAAAATGGATGAATTAAGTGTTGTCAATAAAGTTTTGGGGCGAAAAAACATCTTCTGTCATATGGCTGGGTGGTATGACCATGCATAATCAGGTGTTCACAACATTTTCTACTAGTTGAGAGAGAAATTAATGGAGTAGAATGGCTAAGGATGGACTATTTTACTGTCATGAGTAAATGTTGTAGAATAATCCCACACTAGTAGTAAAATACGTTTGCATGGCCCCGTGTTAGAACTGCAACTTTAGCCCAACAACACTTTTTTTTATTTTTTGAAACCAAGAAAAAAATTCCATCTTCCCCACACCTCACAGTGACACAGTCGCATCCACTGACTGTTTATACTATGGACAAACCCATCGTGACGTCACCCTTTGGATTCTGAACCTCAAAAATGAAGCCCGGAGTGGGACGGAGCCTGAGGTCGCCATGTTGGATGAGCTTTACTCCGCCCACATTCGGATACTCCAAATATGAACACAAGAGTCATATTGGAAGTTGAGACCCACCCACCCAACTCTCTGCTATGTTAGCTTAATTATGCAAACTTTTAAATAAAAAATAGACAAATGAGTTAGAAAAAATTCACCCTCTTACAGCTGTCTTGAATAGTGAAATAAACTATTGACACCAAAATATTTTTTTGTAATGGTTGTAAACATGCTGTAAAGTTTTGCATTTGATTACAATCAGATCACATGACCATGGAGATGTTTCGTCTATAACAGGCAGTTTGGATTGATTTAAGGTCCTTTGATAAATAGCAATGACAGACAAAACTACAGCAAACTAGATTCATCCTTCAAAGAGGAATTTTCCCAAAAGTCCCAAAAACCTGCCGCCCCTCTGCTCCAGTGTTTTCCGTGGCCTCTGCCTTTTGTGCACTGGTCTCAGGTGGGACACTGCAGCAGTGAGTTCAGCAGATATTTCTGGCACCCGGGCGACCCTGACACTGACTGCAGCGTTGCTCACTCCTCGCTGCAAGTTCGGGCTTCGTTGGCATTTTTTATTGCATGTATCGGTGCTGATTAACATGGCGGCCGAGGGACCGGGGCTGGTGTGTCAAGTGCGTGTGAGTGTGTGCAATAATCAGCACTCAAGATGTGGAAGTGACCGCGTGTGGATGGAAAGATAAATTGTGGAGCGGATGAAGTGAGGAGAGTGGGCGCCAGCTCATCCATATGGAACGTTTAATTTTCCATACCGTGTTGTCCTGCTAATCCCTGAATGTATGGAGCAGAGATTGTCTATTTTTACCGCGCTTCCTATAAGAGTTTGACTTCACAAACCTCCAAGAACATAGTGAGTTAATTAAAAATCTCTCCCCTTCAAATTTCCCATCTGTTTGGACTTAGTTTTGGATTTTAAATCCTCATTAATTCTCTCCGCCTCAGTCACCGAACCTGTCAGCTCTAGTTACCATTTCTTCCTCATCCGCTACGTCTCCTTGAACTCAGAACAGCCACTCGCTCCTCTCTGCTTATCTTTCTAGATGAAAATGTTTTCTCCCTCCTTGTCACTCCTCAGTAGCCCGCCTGCAGTTTTTTTTTTCTTTCCCATAGTGATTAATTGCAAGAGATTAGACCTAAAGTTGGGCCGGTGAAGTGAAGATGATAAAGACATGATGCAGACATGATTGTTAGCCTGGCTGGTGAACTGTGCAGCCATTAGCTGCAGCGTCCCTGCCTCCCCTCCTGTTTGTTTCAAGATGAAATCTGCTCGTCGGGATCGTTGCCAGGCAGCTGTGCGTCTGGCCGCTGAATTATGGAGATAAGATGACTTTGCAGTTGGGAAGGAGGTAGAAAACGTGAACGAGGAGAGACAAGAGGCTTTCTAAATGTAAAACACTCCTGTCCGTATAAACTGTTCGTACGGAGGAGGAGGATGAGAGCTGGCGGGGAGTCGGAAGTTGAGGAACATGTTGCTTGATCCCGGCGAGATACTTTCTCGCTACTTCACGTCCTTGAACTGTAAGAAGAGAAACTTAACCTGTATTAGTCGATATCCGTGGTTGTCATTCAGACCACCTGTATAATTATTTACATTTGCACATATTTCTTTAATTGATACATGTGTTAAAGCCGAACGACTCCTGACTCTGCATTTGAGCATGTTTCAGCTCATTGTTCTGTGTTTATTTACAGATTTAATTAAGTCCTACTGGACTAATCTCATCAGGAAGACACGAGCGCAATGAATGTTGCTCCGTGTCTGCTTCACTTGTAAACGGGCGGCCGAGTGTTAATTTTGCCATATCGGCTCAAAAGGTGTAAAATGTCAGGGTTGCGTTTGCGGCCTCTACGCTGAAAGAAACTAGTCGAGCTTAAAGGTTAGAAAGTGATTTTTGCTCCGTCAACATTGGCTGCATTTGCATGGACCGTTGTGTTCTGTTAATGATAGGAATAATTGCCTAATCTTTATAAAAATGAGCAGGCTGACTCGCTCTAATCCGATCATAAAAGGTTTTCCATTAGATTGAGAGGTGCGGTGCTACCTGCTGGTAAACATCAGGCGATGAGTTTCCAGAAGTTAAAGTGAGGATGGATGAAGTTGTAATCAACTTGGGAAGTACATAATAAATGTTTGCTGCCATGTTCTTAAATTAATTCAACCTTGTCAGTAAAGTTTAACAAGTCTTATTGTGAGGTTTTGAGGCATGTTCACCCATCAGCCATAACATTATGATGATAATATTGACCATCTTGTGATAATTCAGTATTCTGCTGGGAAACCTTTGGACCTGGCATTTATGTGGATGTTATTTAGACATGTAGCACCCACCTAGACCAGACCGGACACCCCCACCCCCTATAGTAATAACACTCCTTGATGCAAGCCATCCCTAACAAGATGCAACCTGACACACACACAAAAACTCTTTAGGAACAACTCACAAAAACATGAAAAACAGCCCAAGGTGTCAACCTGGCCTCCAAATTTACTAGATCCCAAACTGATCAAGTGGGCCTCTGTGGATCATCCCACAGAGGCCCCTCCCCTCAATCCACAGGACCCAAAGGCCCCCACTAACAACATCCTGGAGATTTGGAGGCACAAGGGAGACCTACACAATATTAGGAGGGTGGTCATAATGTTATGCCTAATCTGTGTTTCTATTGTTTACGGTCCATGTCAACGGTTAGAATCTGATCATAATGGCGTCAAATCTTATCAGATACAAAATGAGCTTGATTACTTCTTGATTACTTCTGCAACTAGACATTATTTTCATTATCGTGCAGTTTTTATCTCAGTTTTGATTAAATCCAAGAGCACAAAATTACCTCTTAGTGGTTTTGTGTTTATAGTATAATTGGATCCTGTTAGTGTAAGTCTGAGCACTGATTACCAGCATACTTTTCCATTTCTCCTTTGTTTCCAAGCGTTCAGGGAGCTGCCTTAAAGCTGGGACAAAGCAGCTCCGTTTGATGTGCGCAAAATGAGGCTTTCTTATCTGCTCTAAACAAAAAGGAAACATAAAAGCCATTAACTCCGAAGACCTCACAGTAAGATCCGCGCACCTCGTATTGTTATGTCACCGTTCCTAAGACACCAGGAAACCATTATCTAAACAGTGCATTAAAAACTTGCCATTTACCCAAACGGCTCCTCAGCCTGTCAGTCTGACGACACTCTTGGAGGAGCATCAATATTTCATACAAAGCCCTTCCTTTCATGCCTTTCTTGCTGCTTGAAGACACGGCTGGCTTCAAGTCGTTAAATTCCCCATTCAGATGCGCCACGCTGTGCGTCTGCCTCTCGGCACTAAGAATATCTCGTCTAAATGATTCACTGCGCGGCACTCCGCGAGAGCAACTAGTGATCGGTGCGGGTGGGGAATATTTTCTCACCTCTCAGGAGCGGGAGCGTGTCTCCCCAAGTGAACCTGGGACAGTCTGAGTAAATAGCGAGCAGATGGCATGATCATTAAGCAAAACAAACACTTGTCTGGTGCTTGCGTTTTTTTTTTTTTTTTTTTTCTTTTTGCCTCCACAGAGGGAGCAAACAGGGCCCTCTGTGACGCTCGATTCATGGTCTGTTTCGGCTTCACATTCTTTTAGTTCAGAAGAATTGGGTTGTTGTTTTCTGCGACCTGATTCGTGCCTGCCATCGTTTAGCTCCTCGCTCCGTCTTCCTCCGTGTCTGCTCGTCCATCTCGGGCCTCCTCCCGGCTGCCCTCCTTCCTCTTGTCATTTATTGTTTTCCTTCCTTTAATTCATAACGGGCCAATAAACTTGTCTGACGGGCTTGGCACAGATAAAGGCCGGAGGATACCGGCGCTGACAGTAAAGGAGCCTGTTTGCGCCGTGATTTATACGCAACTGTACACAGTAGAGACCAGAAAGCTGCTGCGTGCTGATTACACAGTGGATTTATGGTCGAACAGCAGCATCTGGGACGTTGTGTTGTGCATCCCATTTATTTTTCTGGTTCCTGGGGTTGAAAATATTCATAAGCGCCGCTCTCTTGTTTGCTGTGAGGGTGTCTCCCACCCTGCAACACATGCACGCAGTTGCGCATCAATGGCCCTTGCGTCTCGGCGAATCTTCACACGATGCGCCTCCTCAGCTCTGTCCTGTTTATCCCACGCCCCGCCAGCATTCAGTGAACCGTCCTAACAGCAGGCAGGAAGGTGAAGATATGCAGTGTGAGCCCAGCAGCACCGAGTTTTGAGTTCTGTAAATGTGGGATTGCTCTTATCTAATGGACCTGGATGTCTAAAAGAGGTGCAGCTCTGCTGGCTTTACACATGAAAGGCAATTCGTCATGTGACCACTTGAGGCTTGCTGGAAAAGGGAGTAAATCCACAAACTTTTGGGCGGAAATAAACCTTAACCCATGCATAAATGGAGATTAGCATTAGCTCAGGCAGACCAAAACGTCAAGATTAGGTCCCAGTCCCGGCTACTTCGGTTGATAGTTAATCTAAAACACAGCCCACGTCGGCTGACAGCTCATCATCCGCTGGTAAATCCCATTCAGAGCACCTCGTTTAAGCTGCTTTAGCCTTCCCACCTTCGCTGTTCCCTCCTCCTCCTCCTCCTCCTTGCTCCCGCTCACGATGCAGGTCCAGGAACGGAGTCGCACCGCCGAAAGCTTACTTCAGTTTTACTGCAAATGCAAGCGAGTTGCGGGTTCTTTGACTGAAGTGATCCTGATTGAGTTAAAGACGTGGCCAATTTCAGCAACTGGTGGGTGGCATAATGAGTCGCTAGCTGCGTGTCTGCCTGCCTCTGCTCCATTCACGCTTCACCTCATTTTTGAATTTGTTAAGGATTAGTCGGAGTCATGTGCAGCCGAGGTGGCGATGGTCGGAAAAGGCCTTCATCTTTTCCTCAAAGCTATTTGTGGGTCAGGATGTGCTCCAGCTTTTTGTAGAAGCTGACCTCAAAAAAAGAGACACCAAAGCCGCAGAGGTCAAGATATCCTGACTTTTTTAATTTTCCCGAAACGCTCGATCCTTCATATCCTGGTTAAAGATGAAGTGAACTGAACAGTGTATTAAATCACACACCTTTTCCCTTAAGCCGTGATTCTTAAAACAGTTTTCACAATGTGACTCAGGTTGTCTGGTTATTTCTTTCAATGCGTGCATCACTTAAACCCTCCCCTTGTTGTGTGGGCAGCAGCCGCTGTCTCTGAAAGGCAGAATTGAAGCACCAATATATATCGGCGAGGTCTTGAGTCGGATGTTGGGGCCAGTTTCACGCTGTCACCTTTCATCCGTCTGTCTGTCCATGCATGCATCTGTCTCCTCACTGGACGTGTGACGGTGGGAGTCAGACCACATGAGTGTCTCTCCACAGCCAGCTTGTCACAGGCGACTGATGTGAACTCATCAAACGCCTCGGCTGTCTGTGCAGCAGCACCACTGGGCACTTACACTTCCACGGCAGAGCCGGCTATTTCTGGAAGCATCGTTGGTCCTTTGGCTCTGGATGGCTGTGTGAGTGTGTGTGTGTGTTGAGCAGCCATTACTGTAAGCTCACTGAATTTTTATCTTCGTGTCTGCTTATAAACCAAAGAGAGCCACTACTACTACTATCAATCACTGTTCACACACAAGAACCTAAATTATTTCCATTTATTTTCTCACTCAGGTGATCTGAGACCGGATCTTTGTACTTTCATCATTCCCGACCTCATTTCTGTTTCCCCATTTTGCTTTAAATTATCCTTTATCCCCTTTTCTTTCATGTTGTGTTTATCTTATATTACCGTCTTCCTTGCCAAAAGCGTAATAACAATCATCTGCTACATGCTTTTTCCCATCTTTGTGTTTAAATGCCATGCTTTACTAACATCAAGAAATGTGGCTGCATCTTCCCGAGCACCATAAAACCCAGCGAGCTGTGTTATTTTTGAGCATGTTTTTTTCCCTTTCGTCTCCTTTTTCTGAGTTGCTTAAGGTCGCATAGCAACATTGTTCTCCAACTTGCATTGCAGCCCGCTAAAGGCTTCTTTAGTGAGCGCAGACCCCGAGGCAGATTCTGATTTCTGGCATTATTAGTGCAGCACAGAAGCAATTATCCTCATAAATCTCTGCTTTCATGTACCACGCTGTACACTAGAGCTACGATTATCCCGCAGCTTTAGCATCAGCATGTAACTGGTGGTAACGCATTGTAAATGTAACTGTTTAATGTGAACCACTCGCCTTGTAGACAGGTGGTTATAAAACTGACAAGCCTGTGACATGATTAAGCCTGGTGCACTTGGCTCGTTATGTCTTAAACAGTTGGCTTATTTCTGATTAGCAGAGTCTGTGTCACATGCGAGAAAATAAGTATCAAGAAAACTGCAGCACAGACATGTAAAGGATATGAGTAGTTCTGAAAGAGTGATGCCTTTGACTCCGTGTAACTCTCCACGGTGTCACTCAAAGGTTTCATGAAGAGCAGTGTTGAAGTTCGATGTGGGCGACACCGCTCATCATCATCCTAGCTAATTCTTGACAGATTCAGAAATAATCTCTTGTCTCATATTGTTGGTTTTGTCACGTATTGCGTGTCAAATCTCATAAGTCTCACTTTGCATGTTTTATGCTATTTGCCACATGTATTTTTATCTTATATCTAGTCTCATCTCATGTCGCATATCCCATGTCTCATATTTCGTATCATGTCTCATATCTCATGTTTTGTCACGTATCTCACTCAAATCTCATCTTAAATCTCACGTTGCATGTTTTATGCTTTTTGTCTTGTACCACATGTGTCTCATCTCATATCCCATGTCTCATATTTATTCTCATGTGGCAAATCTCATCTTATTTAGCATGTCTCGTATCTTGTCTCAAATCCCATCTTTAAATCTCATGTTGCATGTTTTATCTCATAGTTGTCTTGTATCACATGCATCTCGTCTCATGTCTCATGTCTTGTTTCATCTCATGTTTCACATCTCGTGTCTCATACTTCATCTCATGTGTCATATCTCATCTCATGTCTCATGTCTCTTTTCTCATCTTATGTCTCATATCTTGCCTCATATCCCATCTTAAATCTCATGATGCACGTCTTATGCTATTTGTCTTGTGCCATATATATCTTATCTTATATCTCACGTCATGTCTCATATCTCGTCTTACTTCTCATGTCTTGCCTAATATCCCATCTTAAATTTCATGTTGCATGTCTTATCTCATATTTGTTTTGTACCATATGTATCTCATCTCTTATCTCATCTCACAACTCATATCTTTTCTCATCTCTCATGTCTCATATCCGGTCTCGTATCCCACATCTTGTCTCATTTCACCTCATCTATCATCCTATCATAAATAACTAAATTCATCCCTGCACGGTATAACAGTATATTGCTCCTCTCTGTCATTCAAAACCGTCTTTGTCTTATTTTTGTGTTTGCCACTAAGAGCACTTATTGCTCTTTCTTAGTAACGCGCCACTCTCCTGAATTCTCCAGCTAGACACATTTTCTCTAACATGCAGCATCACATTCTGCTACAAACTGGTCCCAACAGCTGTAAGAAAATATGAAATTCCACTGTGAAATGTTAACACAGCGAGTCCTGATCGTTCGAAGGGCACGGCGAATATGATACGGTATGCTGAACACTAAGAATCTATTTATAAAAAAAGCATTCAATATAAAAACTTGAGCTCCGTCCGCCCGAGGCCCCCCCAACATCCGACCCGTGTAAACAGCTGAATAATTGGTAAAATAAAGTTCTGAATTCCCTTCACATAGGCGTCTTTGCCACATACAACCCCTGCTGCAACGGCTTTTCACTGTAACAGTCTCTGTGTGCTGAAGCGGAGAGACAGATGTGCTATTGAAGTGTGTGCGAAGGAAAAGTGTTTGTGAAGCCATACAATATTAATGAATACAACATTTCCAGGCTGATAAACAACCCGGATTCATTAGCCCTAGGAGAAGCTTGTTACCCGCCTGTGAACCGGCTTTGTTTTTGCCTTTGTCTTCTTCCATTTGTGTTACATTTAGACTAAGATAGGTGAGTCACAAAGAAATAAGTTTCGGAGTAGGAATTGTTGTGTGCGTCCGTGGGAGCGTGGAGAACAGCGTTGCTGGTTTGAAGAGTTTTAAAAGTTTTTTTCAAAAAATTTTTTTTGGCACCGTCGTCTTGGAGCAGATGGTCGTGTGGCTCAGTTGTTGCCTCTAGTCAAGACTGAGGTGATACCAAGAGATTTACTGCGAAGTTGTATCACTTCCTACACACGAGCAAAACAATGTGGATGTGTGGGAATACTTGTATCCCCGTTTTTGGATATATTTAACACAGTTTCTCCAAACATAATATAAATTAATTTCTCTCCTAGTTGGAAGAACGATGCACAATGATGCCACAGTGCTGCCATTTTCTGAGATAGAAACACAGTTGGTTTGGGGGTCCCTAACGATCAATGATCGGCTATAAAGTGGCCATTAATTTGATATGATGTGTCATCAAATCCTTAACTAAAAACCGCCAAACTAATTAAGTCTGCAATTCATGAGTCAGCAGCGAAACACTGAGGCTGGAGTTATTCAGTATTTTTCCTACTGTCAGCAAATCCCATTAAGACCGAAATGGTGCCACTTTCATGTCTCAGAATTTTCTTATGTCTCTATGTAATCTGTGTCCCCAGCTTTAAAACCGCTGGTTCCCATTTGAGACAGATATTCAAAAACTGGTCACGCATATAGAGCAGTTTCTCAAAAACAGGAATAGGAGGAGGTAGGAATACAGTATACATGAAGAACTAATAAGGGAAACAAGACACACTGAAGATGATTCAGGAAAATGACAATACATTTATAAGGTTAAATCATTTCCTTGGGAATATTTGGGAATTATTTTCAGCAGCAGATTGAACCACCTTCAGTGCTCTAGTGGGGATTTCCCACATGAATCCAATTAAACAGCAGTACTCATTGTGCAGCAGTGCCTCTCACTAATGTGTTTTTGTAGTTTTTAGACAATAATGGAAATCTGTGTTTGATCGACTGTATCGTTTGTCTGGTTTTGGTATTAAAAAAGGATATGAGAAAAAGAAAAATCTGTTTGTACCACAGGCATCAAGCTTTAACTGGTGAAACAGACACATTTCATGCAGTGACAAGTTTCAGTTCATAGCTTTAAATCCAGCTTCTGTGGAAAATGAAATTGAAAAACAGTTGCTTTTTCTCTGCTGCTGCAAACTCAGTGTATGTATTCGAGGATTTCACCTGCAGAGATAAGATGGTGTAGAAATTGTAGGTAGAGGTTGCGCGACTTCAAATTTTTTTAATCTCCTGAGACCCTGCATCCTCATATGGGGACGTTAAGTTTGTGGCAGCTTATTCCGCTTCATTTAAACTTTTACCCTCATAACTAGATACTAATTGGTATAAAAACATGATAGCGTGTTTTTAAGCTGATTCATTCAACAGAAGATCATGCAACAAAAGTGGACAAGGTTCAAAACCTTATCAATTTTCACAGTTGAAACTTGTTTGTTCATGCTTATTAACTTTTCTAGTTTACTTCTATCAACTTCGCTAATTAGCAAGTGCTTGATTGAGGACATCGGGACTTCGTTATTTGCTATTCTGCTTTTGCACAGCAATGTTCAGACATGGAAATGAACAGTTTTATATTTTATTACATATTGGTGATTTTATTATAATATACAATGAAATAATCCCTGTGTCCACACTTGAAATAAAGAGAAATGGAGAAATTTAAAACTGATGCTCAGGTCTCAGGAGGTTGTCGACTGTTATGTGATGAAAATCGAGTCGACACAGCGGTCACTGATGACGTAACTAATAAAAATGCAATAGAATGTAATTCTTTGCAATGTTGACATCTGTATTCTTGACTTGTTTACATATGCCGTGAGCAGACAGCTCATGCGTTACAAACAGTATGTATGGCCTGTATAAAACAGGCTGCAAGTCAGCACTATTAATAGGATTTAATGTTGTGTGTTATGTCTCTGCAGCGTTTAAATTGTCTTTTCAAATGAGTGTGCCTTGCAGTAGCACTTTTGTGGACTGACTTACATCTTTTGCATGTCACAGTAGTGTGGGCTAAGTCTTTAGTGAAGTATTTCTGCACATTTGATGGACTGCTGCTAGTGTGCTGCAATAACCCACCGAGACATCCATCGGCACGGAAGCATTATTTAATGTTTGTGGGTGTTTTTTGCAGGTGATGTCCCAGGCAGAGGGCCAACAGAAGAACCTTGTCCAGTCCATTGACTCACTACCTACCAAAGGCCCGCTCTCGTGCCTGGATCAGGACCTGCTGCTGCTCAAAGCCACGTCAGCCGCCACACTCAGCTGCCTGGGAGAGTGCCTGAACATCCTCCAACAGACTCAGAGCCACAGCCAGGCGCCGCCTCAGTCCCAGGCCTCCCAGCGCAACCACACCGCCCCCTCCGGTGAGTCTGCCCCGGGCCCCGTTCCAGTGCTGCTACTGGAGCCCCCGACCCCTCCATCTCCCCCACCCTCCTTGTCTTTTCAGTCCCGTCCTCCAGAGCCCAGCTCCAGCGTCAAGGCCCAGCTGAGGCTAGACTGCGGTTCTTGTCCCTGCCTGATGGGTACCATGAACTTAAACGTTTGTAGTAAATGCTGCTGAATGTCTCATTTGTCTGTTGAATTGTTTCCATTTATGTTTCTAGTTACTGGCATTGTTCTGTGTTGTTTTCCATTCGTTTTTGTGTCTCCCCAATGCCGTGAGTCCACTGAAATACTTCCTCAAAGTGGTAGTGCCAAGTGCAAGCATGAATGTGAAGCGTGTATGGAAACAAATCTGTCGTCAACATTGTTTACAGAGCCCTTGAAAGCATTTCAGAATGTCTCTCTACATGCATGTCGGTAAAATTCAGGGTTTATGTGTGAATGAGTAAAGCTAAATATAATGACTAATACTATGCACTTCTTAAATCTCCTCAAAGGATTAAGTCTTTGCCAAAGGAATCCACGCTGGTGCCTAGAATGTCAGACCTCCGCCATGTTTAACCCTCTCTGTGCCAGATCACAATGGATCCAATAAAGTTGTGTCGATTTAAAACCATTTGCAGCCTGAGGGTGATTCTATTAGCATAACACCAAGGATGAGGATTAAGGAGCAGTTCACGGTGGAAGGCAGACATGGACTTTAAAATAAAGTGGAAATGTTGTGGACTAATCTTATTTTCCCAAGTAAAGAGGAATATTTACAGGCCAGGTTGCTACAGAACCACAGCACCGTAAAAAAAGAGAAAAACCCGCAGCTCTTTTAAAGTCACACAGAAAATGAACACCAAACACCCCCGCAGGCCTGAAAGGTGGCCCGGACAATTTGCAGCTTGCTCAATTTGTGGAAGATGGCAGATTAATGGCATTCAAAGCAGTTGCAGTGGGACTCCTGCAGCATAGTCGTCTTCTTTACTGTTGACAAAACAGCCTCAAATTGTGGGTTCGTACTTAATGGTGCTCAATGACTAAAACACTTAATGTGCTACATCAAAACGAGGACTGTTTTGATGTATGCAAACGACAAAAATTTGTTTCTTGTGAACGGGTAGTTGGGCTCCCTTTAAAGTGTATAGAGAGAAATCAAGCTTTTCCTTCTTGCTATTTCTAGAATTAACCCATTTTCTGTCTGAACACGAGTTTAGAGATGTGTTAAAACTTCCTCAAGGAAGCTCGTAGGCATGGGGTACCCAGTTTGTTACGGGAGTTAGAGACACATGCAACGAGAAGGAGGGCCCACGAGAGGAATTTTATATCCTATCTAGGCCAAAAACACCTTGGGATTTAGAAAGTGTAAGAACTGTTTTGATACATTTTCCCCCAAAAAACTTCTTGGTTCACATTAAAAATCCACTGCAACTGCTGTGAATCCTAACTAATAACAGCTGGTGTCCTCGCGTAGAGCAAGCGAAACGTTTTCAGAGCCATCTTCACGCCCTGCAGGTTTTTACCAGGAGGTCGTGGTTGCCAAGTGGGGAGGTCGTTTGGTCTCTGGGTTTGGGGGGGGTGGGTGCAGGATCCGATTCTGAGTCTTCCAGTCCTCACCAGTTTGTTGGTCTTCTTTTTGCGGCAGCAGTCACCCTGCCCTGTACCTGTTCGTCAGACAGGGGGTGGTGCGGAGTGGGACCACCCGGCCGCAAGTACAAACCTCTTTCCTTCCGCTGCCTGGCTGATAAGTCCTGTGGCGGTCCAGCTGCTCCCCGCTTCCGGCATGTACCCCCCACACCTCAGTGAGGAGTTTTCGTTGTTAGGGTCTCCTCGGTTTGGCCGAGCGATGGGGTCGCGTGGCTCACCGGCATGGGCGGCATCCTGGTTTGATGCAGCTGATAAAGGGAGTGGCTGGCTGGTTGAATGGTATCGTCATGCCCTCACGAGAAAGCATTGCCGCTGCATGGGCGAGAAAACTCTCTGGTAGCGAGCCGAGCATGAGGTTGGACTGAGTTTTGCTGGCACGCTGGTCCCTCCAGGCTCCTGTTATTACAAAATCATATTTATTATTTATTTATTTTTTTTGGAGTCAGCGCTAGTTAATGGCAAAGAGAGTTTGGAGGAGCTTTGTTTAAACTCCCAACAAAAACCTGCCAGTCACAAACCAGACAGCATATTATCAGCTGGTGTCATGGAGGATCTTTGCTGCTCGCTCTCGCCCCTTTTTGGACCCAATCCCCCCTCCCCCTCCCCCTCATCCCTTCTGTCACTGCAATAAAGAGCTTGAAGCCTGACCCCCCCTCTCCTCACTTTCACCCGCGCACAAAGAACGTTTTCCTTTAAGGAAATGATAATCCATAAAGGAAATTTACTTTGCAAACGAGTCCCCTTGCAGCTTAACATGAACAACTTAAAGCAGAAGTGCTCTGATTCACCAAAATGGAGGCGCAAGGTGAATACGGCATGTCTTAGTTTGAAAGAAAGTAAGGGGGAGATAGAAGAGGAGCAAAGTCTGAATGTCAGGATGTCACTGCCCAGAAATGGAAAGCCATTGGAAACAACAACACTGCATGAATGTCTGTGTCTCCACTGTTTGAGCTGCGATAGCCTTTTGATTCACCTGCATGCCTCAGTCCAATGGTAATAACACGCCGCTGCTCTAGAGTGTCTCTACTTCTGGCGCTTCACTGTGACATCTCAGAGAAAGTATCCAAGTGTTTATATCTGTTAAAAAAAATAAAAATAGCTATAGAGGGTATACAATGACGTCACTGCCGCCCAAGGCCACGCCCCCCTGAGTGGCAAAAACATGGTGGAATGTATCAGTAACAGCGAGACCAGGAAAAATGTGGATTATCAGGTCAAATTAAGGACAACTGGGCTCAACAATGATCCATACGAACTAATGTGGATTTAGAAACGTGGACTGGCCTGAGTTTACGTGAGTTTAAGTTAGTTTTAGGTGATTTCAGTTATGATAAATGTAGCTAAATAAAAGATGCTAACGCTAAGTGCTTTACTGAGGAGTAACGTTAGCCAAACAATACTGTAAGCTAGCGTCAAACAGGACGTTAAAAGGATGACGAGGAGTGATCATAAATATTCTGTTCATTGTTTTATTGTTATTTATTGTTGGAACCGAAATAGTTGCTGTCGGGCGTAACTACGACAAAACAACTACATCCACAAACTTATCTGACAGCCCTCAAGGACGTAACTTAAGAAGTAACTTAAGGTAAGACTTCATAAAACAAAACAAAACGAACAAAAAAACCAAAAACAGCATAAATTAATATTACCTGACACCACAACACCAGGTTTCGGTGCCTGGATTGTAGTTGTGTCTTTGTAATGCAGCGATCCATTTACTTATCGGAGATATCTGTAAAAAAAAATTATATCTCTGACTGCTTTTTAAATCTGTTCGTACAGTCAGTCATACAACAGTTCTTCACATTTTTTTTAAATTAATTTTACAATTTAGACTCTATTAAAGCCAATAAACTAATGCTGCTAATCTCCATGTTCAACCGTTTAGCTTTTGCCACTCAGTGGCCGTAACCATGGAGACTACGCTGGCTGTGACGTCACGTGCATACCCTCTAATTACTTGTGAAAACTCATTCACAACATAAACACTATAACAATTCCCACATATTTTACCCATTAACCTCCTCCAGATGTCTTGAGAAAAAACGGTGTTAAAAAAAAAAAAAATCATTTTTCACTATATTTACAAGTCACATCTCACTGGCCTTCATGCTAGGTCTGCCTCCGGTCACGTCTTCACATTACAGGAGTTTCAGTAGAGGAGGTTCGCTCACACTTGTCAGGTTTCTGCCAGTCAAACTGTCAGATGACCAAAGCAGGAGTCTGGCCTCAGGGCTATTAAAGCACATTTTGTGGGGACAGACTCGCCTCGGGCCCGGCGGCACTTCGACCTGTGTCAGCACCGCTCACTTCTGGCTAATGGATTTCTGGGTGCATTAGACTTTCAACCTGATATAAGCGCTGGGATCGGACATGAGAAGGGCCCTGGGTACGGCTCTATTGAGAGCTGCTGCCGCCACGTGTATTAGAAGCTTTCAAGTGAGAAGACTTGCAGCTTGGTGTTAGATATTTTTATGTAGGTCGTAAATGGAGTTACTGATGAGTCTATTCATACAGGAGACGCGCCAAGTTTAGTGATTAGAGCCTTTCAGTTGCAACCTTCAGTTCCTCCTATAGGTTTCTCTTACATCAGCATGATTTCTTTTTTTATTTTTACCACATTACTTAATATTTATGGACACTCATGGGCCTACAGTTCAGCAAGAGGCCACTGCACAACTAGTGGTAGCTAGACATAGGGTTTAGTAATATGTTTGGACTCACTATCACTATATCATTTTGGTCAAATTGATCTCAAAAACAATTTGATGCTAATGTCACTCTGAATATAGATAAGTTCGACTACTGGTTCTGGTTCAGGACTTGTTTGCTGTCTCTCCAGCCCTTCACATGGTGCCTTTGTGCAACTTCTGATTCAAAGTAGTAGCCATCTTTTTGAGCATTTTGCAACATGGTTAGAAGTCTGAAAAAATAAAACATGACATGACCTGGAGTCAAATTGAATCGTCGTCCTTGTCTCCTCTGTATGTTTGACTGAGCTAATATGACAAATCAGATAAAAGAGAACAAATATCACATTTATACACACATCGGTGTCTGGTCTCTGTCAGCCCTGCACACACCTTAATACTGAATGTCATTTGTAAATAGGAGAGATGAGATTTTAACCCCAAAGAATCGATCTTTAAGTCCCGGCCAGCTCTTGTTCATTCTTGTTACCGTGAAGCCCCCGCCGCCGGCTCTGACGCTGCCTTGTCAATTTTCAGATGGTGTTCCTGTGTGGACTGTACCAAAGTCGCCCTCAGGGGAGCAGTTGAAGAACGGAGGTCCGACTCCTCTACGATCAGCCGAGCCCTCCCCGGCCCTCAGGAAAAGGAGTCTGTCCCATGGTGCTGAGGTGAGAAAGATGACGTCACGCTGTCGGTTATCTCCTCTCTGTCTCTCTTTCTTTCCACCCCCCTCCCACCGTCTTGGTCTGGTCTCAGAATGGAGGCTGAGAGCGCTGCACAATTAATCCAGGAGAGACTGAGTTATTGTGCGTTTCTGACAGATTTGAGGCAGGGGGTTCGGCGGATGGCTGTGAGGAAAAATCATTACACGTTCAATGCTTTGATCCAAAGTTCAGGCTGATGAAGCAAAGGATGTAGAACACGGCAGTTTGTGTATTGGATTGTGAAGGTGTGATTAAAGTGTGTATATTGTGCAGTAAAGGCCACTGCCTGTGATCTTTTCTGTTTGCTTATATTGGCCTTGTCAAAATCCCAAATTAGGTTGTTCTGCAACCTGTGTTTCTAAATAGCAATTCTAGATTTGCTTTCTTATTTTCCGAGTATTTCCTACAGCATGTTAGCAGACCTGTTAGTCAGTTGCCGAGTCACTTTTTCATCAAAGCATCTTCTCTTTAGTCCAGTGACAACTGTAAATGTTCTGTGTTGGTAGTAGAGATCGAACGATATGGATTCTTTAGGGCCGATACTGATGCCGATTTGAAAAAAAAAAAAATTTTGTAGGCGCCTTTCAAAACGCCGAAGGACACTGTACCGAGTAAGACAGTGTGCCAATGTTACGGATGTTGCGTGAAATGGGGCAGAACCTCAGTAATGGCCGATGGCCGATACGTGCTGCCGATTTTTCTGAGCTGATATTTGGAGCCAATACTGCTTTTTTTTTTTTTTTACCTCTATTTACACGATAAAAATGACACAATGATAGCAAATGTTACATCTCAATTTAACCAAAAATATAAACATTTACTGAACTCAAATAATATTTAACACTCTTATGCATACAAAATAAAAAATAAACTGGTAAAAAGAGGTAGAGCACAGGCATGGGCAAATCAAGGATCCGAACTTTGCACAGGGATAGATCTTTGTTTGGTAAGAGTTTTTAAAAAAACAAACAAACAACAACAATTTTTTTTTAAATAACCAAAAACTCTTATTTTTAGGTTTACTCCACATACCTATGAGTACAAGTGTTTTGCACTCTATTAGTCGGGGAGGGTCAATGTATGGGCTGCACGGGTCCGCAGCATCACCAGCAAGACAGGGCTGCCTGTGGATGTGCCTGTCTGTATCTGTGTCTGTATCGGCCGCTAATGATACCAGTAAAACAAATATCGGCCTGTCATACATCAGTCGACCTCTAATTGGTAGAAATCTTGCACATAGCAAAGATTGCAGCTATTCTACTGTGTTTGTGAGCTTCTCTTGAAATTATGCAAAGTAAACACACGCAGTATTCAGCCCATTTTCTCTCACTGAAATGTTTTCTGTTCAGCAACAGAACTCTTGAGCACTGTTTTCCTTTAAGTGATGAATTACACTTTGATTTTCTTCGACACTTGCGAGATCAGAAAACTGCGCCAGAGGAGCCGATCTGAAGATGTTACGATAGTGAGGATTTCTGCCTCGGTTTCTTCTCACTCTGTCGCCTCTGTTGCTCAGCAAAGGGAGACACACTCGTCTCTTCTGAAAGTTTTAACGGAGGTGCTGTCAAGTAAGTGGGTCACATAGTGTGGAAGTGGAACTGAGCCGCTCCCATGAGGCAGCTCCGTGGATTCTTGCCTGGTTGTCTGCTGCAGAAAGGGGCCGTCTGACTGTCTGCCTGGACCCCTCTGTATCTGTAACAGGAAATAGAGGCCGTGTGACTTTGACGTACACGAGCGTCAGCCTGGTGGAAAGAAAGCGGGGCGGGTGGAGATGGGAGGCTGTTATTTAGTTGCTTATTATTTTCCGCCCCAAAGGAAAAACTTGTCATAAATTGCTGCATTCATAAAAAGAAGCTGACTTTATTTTCTTGTAGTAATTAAAAGCTACGTTTTTTTTTTTTTTAGAGTTTTCTTAAAGATGTTTCACTGTCCTCACCCAAGTGTCTTCTCCATTTCTGAGTGACTCATCGAATGCTTTGCCGCAATTAGAGACTCTTGTTCAGATTGATGTCGTTTGTCTAAATTAGCTGCACTCCAGCGGCTCATTAAGAGCCGTAAACTCTCCAGACTTTTTGTTTCAAAACTTTTTATTTGAGTGTTGGAAGGGATCATATATAAACCATAGTCGTGTATAAAAAACTGCATTCCTGTATGATGGTGAGTCATCTTAAAGAAAACCACAACAAATCCTGCTACCTCTGTTTTTTTTTTTTTTTTTTAGATGTACCATGACCTGGATACTGAGAATCTTCACAGACATATTTTCACAAAAAAAAAAAACCCTATTGCTGTTAAGAGTAGCTATGTTTGATCTCGGTTCTATGAATACCTTGTAAAAAAAAAAAAAAAAAAAAAAAAAAAGGATGAATTGAGCTCACATCAAAGCACTACCAGCTGCAGCCACACTGGATTTGTTCTAATGGCAGAGACATTAATATCTGAGACGTATATTCGGCTGTCGCGAACGCGAGCTGTGAGTGTTTTACTTTCAGGATGTATGCTGGAAATGGCGGTGGTGCTGAAGGGGCTGCGGCTTCCCCTTAAAAGCAGGCGTAATAACGCCGTAATCTTCAATAACCGGTATCTTGATACGCATTAGTCCGGTGTTAAAGCGATTCCAGGGAGGCTGGAGTCTCTCTGTTGCACATGAACACACTGAGAGTGGTGGTTAGTTTTAGATTTCTGTTTGATGAGTGAGTCTTAGAGGAAACTTGAAGTTCAAACTGCAGCCTCAGTCATTAGGCAGGAAATAGAAACCTGAGATATAGAGCTCACGGTTAACAAAAAGCAAAAAAAAACAAAACAAGGAGTCAAAGAGTAAAAAAACCAGAAACCAAGTGAGAAATTTACATGCAAATAATATTTATATTTTTGTTATTTACAAGAATATACAGAATTATTTATTAAGTATTTTCTGCATGTTTTTGTTTTAATTATTCATATTTTTTATTTTTTAAATTTACTTATTTGGTATTCATTCATATTTCTACCTATTATTTACTTTTTATTAATATTTTTATGGCACTCTTAGGACCTGCCGATGTGGATGCATGAAAATCACACAATGGATTCATTTTCAAGAAACTAATAATGAATGAATTGAATTATTTAATCCCTTTGATTCATTTCTGTGTAAACCCACGCTGCACTTTATAAAAAGCTCTTTATTGATTCTTATTGAAACCTATTAAAAATGCAGCCACATGGGCTCTGTGAAAACAAAGGCTGGTTATTCCAGCACGGTGTAATAATGTGAAACTCAGCATTTAATAACAAGATGAAGAATAACGGTGTCATCTCAGCAGCATTTACTGCTACGCCCGCTCGTTCACATTTGACGAACGGACATTTGTCTTTACCTGTCAAAAGTCGACGCATTAAAAGAACTGCCTGTTTCAACACTAACCTCAGATCTCATAATGAGGCTGAAGCTCATTTAAAACTCACCACGCAGCAGTTTAAGGGAAGCAGAGAGGGAAATTTTCACCCTTGACGTGAGCCGTGCATCAACTTCCTGCCTCAGCGCCACGAGGGAGGCTGACTGTCGTGTACTCTGTCATGTTAATGATCATTTTCTATTGACACACGGGTGTAAAATGGGTATAACGGTGCTGCGGTGTCAACCCATTCGCGGCTAATTGTCAAGCTGTTCAACACACTTCACGGAGCGCAATTAAGAGCAGGGGAAGCGAGGGCAGCTCGTGGTGGTGGTTCGGCTCCTTTCAAAGACGCTGTGATGGCAGCGATGCCTCCGTCAGTGTGTTTCTGCTAATTCAGTACAGGCCCCAGAAATGGATAACGTCATTAAGGGACATTTATAAGTGTCCTACAAAATATCCTCGACAGAAGTACCACATACTTCTGAGCATTTTAGTGTCTTTTAGCTTTGTTTTGGTTTTAAGACCATTTGAAAGTTCAAATTTGGGGCAAAGTTAGCACCTGGCTCAGGTGTAGCAAGTATTTTCATTGAGCAAATCGTAGCTAACTAGCAGAGTTTTTTTTTTTTTTGTCTCTATGTAGGTTGAGACACAGTAAAATCCAGGTTACCAGGCTCATATTCTGATAAGAACCGAGCGTGGTCATGTCCGGCCACGAGGACTTTATCCTCACACTGTCACATTTAATGTTTCACCCTATTGTCAGACCAAAGGCCTGGTTAAAAATTAACTCGTTGTAAAAGTCTGCTCCGCTGCTCTCTGATGAGACCGTCTCTGTGGAGGGTTTATCGGTTTTTAAATGATTTACTAATGTTTTGAAAATGCGTCGGAGCTCGCCGCGGAGCTTTCGTTGGAAACTTTTGATAAGGCTCAACAGAAAATGAGGACGGCGTCACGTTAAAGCGTCACTACTCTCCTCGCTAATGTCTTCTAACCGGTCTGTTGGGGGTTAGTAAATTGTTAATCATTCATAATAAGCCTCACTTCATTAGTTGCCATTTGCAGCACAAGTTTTGATCCAAAAAGTGAGAACCAAAAAGTGGGTCTGTTTAAAATTTCACATATATATATATTTTTTTTTAAATTATTTCATTGTTGTAAAGAAAAGCTGAAGTCTCATTCTGAAAGTCACGGCTCCGTGATATTTCCCTGCTCCTCGTCTCTGCCCTGCAGCTCCAACCAGATTTCATTAAAGCCTTCAAAGAAGCCTGACAGTGGGTGTTTATTCACCCTTTAAATATTTCAACCATCATCCCTCTGAATGCTCCCTCCGTACTCCGACCGATCGGAAGGTGTTGTGAAGGAGGAGAGAAGGTCGGGCCGGAGTGAGAGATTTTTTAATGAAGGACAGAGATTGAAATGTGCGTCCAGGGTTCGGGGGGATTCGATGAGACAGTGAGTTTGCCATCTTGTGGCCGTGAAACAAATTGCAGATGGAATCAAATTAGACGCTTCACTGAATTAGGAGGTTTAAAAGTAGTGCTTTATGTTACTTTGCACCCAACGCTCATTAATAAATGAAAGTTCCTGTTCGGCTTCTCCCCACGTCCTACGCGACATCCTGCGGTGCAGTGAAGCTCAAGGTCGGCTCTTGTTAGTCTTGGTCGCTTGCCAGATGTGGACCAGTTTTCCCTGTAATCTCATGAGCGGTCTTGAGAGCAAGCAAGAAAGCACATTACCTCTGTATAATAAAGGTTTGCTGTTTGAATTATGTAGCACCGCGCCGGCATTTGATATTCAGTCCTTGTATGCAGCCAGCGAGGGTATGAGCGCGTGTGCGTGACTGTGGGGAAAATGGAAAGGAAATTGCAAGTGCTTGCAGAAATCTGGTAGCTTTAGGCACTTGCAGCAGCTCCAGCACACTCCCCGGCTCACCATTAGGCCTGTCCTCTGTGTAGCTATAGTCGAAGGGATTAATGACAGACCTTCAGTCAGCTCTGTGTTAACGATGCTTCTTAATTATGGCTCTATCCGCTTTTTTGTGCTGTCTGGTTCAGTTTCATGGTTTACCTGCCACGGACCTGAACCATCAACAATGATAATACACCAGTGCTCACCCTGCTGTGGCGAATCAAAATGTCTGCCGTGAAACGGGCTAATTAGGTTAATTTAGTTTTGATTCACAAGCTCGAGAATTGACGTAAAATAATGGAAATCCTGTATGCTGTCGAGTATAGAACATTATTTAATCTCTCCATATATTTGGGGTCCTCTGACTTAGAGTGATTCTGACTTTTGTGATAGAAACTTCAGAGTCTTGGCTTTCAAAAGAGACCAAGACCATGCACGAGCTCCAAAATGTTCATGAACAGCTTTCGGTTTACTGTGGGTATGTCCTAAATAGGCTTTTATTTTTTATTTATTTATTTACAACTGAGCTGGAATGACAAAAGGTTAAAACAAACCAAGGTGTGGGTAGAAACCCCAGAAACGGCAATAAAGGAGGGAAGGATTCTTCATGCAGGAAGAGCAAAGAAATAGAGAAATAAAAGATGTCATAAGTACAGAGCAGACTTTTATTACAATCATGAAAATCCACAACAGAGACACAGACATCAGAATAACCTGGCAGGTCTATTTCCTTTCTTAGCTTTATTCAGAAGTGAAATCTTCTTACCATCTTTTAATATCCGTGTTATTGTTGTTTTTTTTTTCCTCCAGCAGAGGGCAGCAAAGTCCTCTTCTGAATTCCCATTAGACGAATCATAAAAAACACAAAGAGTGACAGCGAAAAGTGTTTGTAAGTTTTTCAGGTGTCGCGCATGTGAAGGAAAAGCAAACCCAGAGGAATTCTGTTTGAGATTTGTTCTGAATTCACTCTTTAAACTTTAATAAAGTTTAACAATCTGCAGCATCAACTTTTTCCCCGAATTTTATTAAAAGACCTGTCAAAGGACCTATCAATCCCAGTGTCAAAAAAATAAAAAATAATAATAATGAGACTCACATTCGGTCTGTGGGGAAAATATCAACCCGTGACTCACTGTCTGCTCTGTAATCCATCCTTTATTGAACCTCCAGCTTTAGCTTGAACACGACACCTGCCTATTAGAGGCGTCCTCCTTCCCTGTCGCTCACCGCCGTCCTAAAATAGAAACCACCAAGTTTACTTTTTAAGTTATTAGCAATAATAGGCGTGAAAGTACTTTTTATTATTATTATTTACTGATTGAACTGATGAGCAGAATTTTCTCAGCTCCCTCTGAGGCCACACGTGACTAATTAACTTTTTACCAGTGAATATTCTCCAGCAGTGCAACAATTATTGTTTAAGTGGCTGAAAAATAAAGCGAATGTTTCTCTCATTGGCCTTTCAGCTGGTGTGAGAGTGGGTAAGCGTGTCTGCGTTAGCGCCTTTCTGACTCCTGAGTCTGCACCGTTGTTTACGTCCTCTCATTAGACGCTGCGCTGATGAAGCAGCTCATCGTGATTTATGCGCTAAAACTCAGCACCTCTCACCTCTCATTCCTTCCTTTGATGCTTTCCTCAGTGTAAAATTCTCGGGCGCATCTGGGTCACCTCCCACACCTTTTTCCCTCTAATTTCCCTGCGTTTACACGGAGAATTAAACCAGATCAGAGATTCCTGCTTAACAGTTGGACGCTAAAATAAAAACGGCGAAATGAGACTTATGTGTTCGCTTGGTTCCCGAAACGTCAGACCATTAAAGTAAAGTGGTTCACTGTGAAGCGCTGAACTCATTCAAAGGGAAATGTTTCTGTCCCTCGTGGAAACTATCGGCTCACGCTTGCTTCACGTCGTGCAAAACATGCACCGAGAGTATTTATTCCACCCGAAGAGAAACAATCACTTTACTTGGTTATTATGAGATTATATTTATCTTTACATCTCCCCTGTCAATCTGATTCTCATTGGACCAGTTATCATTAGTTTATTATGGTGGTTACGTGAGGCGTTTTTATTCAATTTGGTGTAAGATAGTCTTTATTCTCTGTTTTTTTTTTCTTGTTTTGCTGAAGCCTCTGCAGTCCAGCTAAACTTTAAACGCATTACAGCCTGCACAGACTTCAATTACCATAATTCACTGATGGACAACATTCAAAGTGTGGCTGAACACTGCAAAGTGGCGCTTTCTGGAAAAAAAAGCTGCCATTACGGTAATGATGACGCACCGACTGCAGGTTTGGGAGCGACACAAGACCGATGAGACCCAGGTAGAGAAGAGTTGTTTGGAGGAATTTGTTGGTTTAAACAAAGTTAGTTGCGCACTTGAGATGTCACGAAGGTCTTCCAGACAATAGAACAACTTCTCAGTGTTCAGCCACACTTTGAAGATTGTCAACAGCGCAAACGTTTATGAGTTACGGTAATTCAAATACCGCGTGCTTTCAAGGCTTTAACAGGTTAACAGCACTCAAGAGTAGTTAACACTGCTAATTAACACCTTGCTGCACGGTAATGTAACATATCAGGCAACACTTAAATATAAACTGAGACATGATACTGTCACTTATTGTGTCGAGATAAATGCCAAACCGGAGGACGCTTTTCAGTAACTCCGTGGCAGCTGACATTCAAAACATCCCTGACATTTAGCAAAGGAAGTGGAGCTCAGGGAAAAAAAACAACAACAACAACACAGTTGTTACTTTCGTATCAGTTTATTCCCCGTCTTTTAGGCAGCGCGTCTCTTACTTAAATAAAGGCTAAGTGTAAAGCACACAAGCGGGAAGTTCAGTGATTGTTTGGCTAAATGTCAGCGCAGGAGGAACTGTTAAGTGAGTCTGAGAGCGATTTATCCTGACGTGGCCGCCGGAGGGTTTTTTACCGGGAAAACACATGCAGTCAGCTGCAGTCATGATGGTTGAAAATACCAAGCTGATATAAGAGAGGTCAGAGGTTAACAGGAGGAACGCGAGCGCGGCAGCAAACAGCTCAGTGGTGATACCTTAATGTCATGTTCAAGTACTGGAAATTAACCTGAGATATAGCAGTGAAGAAGCTGTGTTGCATAAAAATGGATATGTTAGTTAAATCTCTGCATGTGTAAATTGAGATTAATGTCCAACTATGCCGGTGTCTCATTTCCTTATTCTGCTAAAGGGTGAACCTGACAAAGCTATGTAAATGAATGAAACAAGAAAACATCAGGAAACAGTGTATTAGTTATGAGCTAAATAACATTCAAATAAATCTTAAGAGTATATACAAATCAATCAGGCGTAACATTATGACCACCTTCCTGCTATTGTGTCAGTTTCCCTTGTGCCTCCAAAACAAACCTTCTGGCCTTTGGGTCCTGTGGGTTGAAGGGAAAGGGGCTTCTGTGGATCAGGGCTGTTTCAAGACTCTCTGGGGCCCCCCAGGCAAGAGGCACCTTGGGCCCACCCCACCCCACCCCACCCCCGACACTTAGAAGCATTCAGAACAAATATTTTATTTTAAGAAAAGAACAAGATTGACTTCCATTAATAAAATAGAAAAGACATTGGTCTTAATTACACATTCTCTTACAAAACTCTAGTCCTAGTGCATTTTTCTTTTAAAATTGCTGCTTGCAACCACTATGACTTCCAGTTACAGCACAGTTATATTTGTTGTTTGCTTTGATATTTTCATGTAAGCACAGTACTGTGCCTGCTGCACAAACGCTCAACATTTAAGATCTCTATGAAGTGGTTAATGAATAACAAATTTTCTGTTTCATGTAGCATTTATAGTAGAAGATTCATGGACATATATAATATCTTCCTACATCCCGCAGATGCTTGATCAGTTTGGGATCTAGTGAAGCTGGAGGCCAGGTCAACACCTTGTGCTGTTTTTTGTGTTTTTGTGCCTGTGTCAGGCTGCTGCCATCAAGGATGGTCGTTGCTATGGGGTGGGGGGGCCTGGTCTGGTCTAGGTGGGGGCTACACGTCTGAGTAACATCCACATGAATGAATCCCAGCTCCAAAAGTTTCCCAGCAGAACACTGAACTGTCACAAGACGCTCAACGTCATTCACTTCTCCACTGGTTGTAATGTTGCGGCTGATCGCTGCATCATGCACATCACCGCTTACTGCAGTGTCAAACTTCTGAGCTTTAAGTAACTTTCGCTTTGCTCCCTAAACAAGCTGATTCCTTAAACACTCAGCTCTGTTTCTCCGCGTCAGGTCCACACATCAGCCTCGTTCCTTCTCAGCTGCTGATCAGGTCGGAAAACGCTCCTCATACTTGCTGCGGAGCGAGACTTCTGCGAGGGTTCGGGGTCAATGTTACGCTCCGCTGTACGTCAGCGGAGACGCAGCAGGAAGCACATTCAGCCAATTAAAATCTGAGCCGGGGTGGAGACGTTTCACTCGCGTTTCCTTTTTCCTCGGTTTTTCTGGGGATTGTTCCCAAAGGGGGAGTAGATGGAGAAGAAGATGATGAAGGAAGAGGAGGAGGAGGAAACATCTACTTTAATATATCGACTTCAAAGGCAGAGCTAGGAAGAGAACACTTTTGTTGGAAGGTTTAGAGTCTCCCCTCTTATAAGACAACGAAATGGAAGTGAGGACGATGGGGGCTGAAGAGGACGAGCCCCTGAAAGTTGTAGCTTGTTGACGTTCTTTGAAGTGGGAGCCCGAGCCTCCTGTAGACACCCACACTCTCCCCTAATGATTTAGAGGAAACAGAGAGAGACTGAGGGAAGGAGGCGGACAACTGAGAAGTGGGAGGAAAAAAGGTAGCGGGGAGGGGAGGAGGAGGGGAGGGGAGGGGGGGACCTCGAGGAGACCTCGAAAGATGGTGATGAAACAGAATAGCTTGGATAGCATCAATGAGGAGACGAGGGGAAGGAAGGAAGGGAGGGAGGGAGGGAGGGTGACAATGCGAAGAGTGGAGTCAATTAAGAGGAAGGGAGTCAGGATGGAGTGGATGCAGGGAGGAAGAAGGGAGAAATAAAAGGAGGAAGAGGCGGAGGAGAGCGCGATGACAGACGTGTCCCCGGGAACGAGTCGACTGCTGTAGGTTTGCAGGAGTGAGGACGGGTTATTAAACAAGCCTCACACACACACACACACACACACACACACACACACAGCCCTGATGTATGCTCTAGATAGGAAGGAGAGGTGGGGGGGGCGAAAGCAGGGAAGCCGTGTCAGAAGAGGACAGGAGGGAGGAGGTAAAAATGGAAAGAGCAGGGTGCAGGGAAACACAGCAGAGCAGGGATGATGTAGAGGGAGGGTGTAGGAGAAATAAACGTCACCGGGACTTTCCTACAGCTTCTTTTTTTTTTTTTTTTCCTCCCTCCCTCCCTCCCGCCTCCCCTGTTTTTCAGAGTGGGTGGTGGGCAGAGAGAGGAGAGACGGAGGAGAGTCACGCTCACCACCTTCACTCAGCCGCTCTCTCTTAAAACAACCTTCCTTCCTTCAAGAGGGCTGCTCGCTCGCTCAGTCAGTCAGCAAATCCTCACGGGGGAAGGAGGAGGACGGTTTTTGTTTTCCCCCGTCAGAAGTCTCCAGAAAGCTCAGATTTAGACGGGTTTTCCACTCGGAGAACACCTCTTTAATTGGATTTCACGCCGACTGAAGCCTCGTGCTGCGGTTATCCTGTTTGTGGAGGCAGAAGCTTTAACTTAAACTCTTTTTTTTTTTTTTTTTTTGCTGGATTTTACTCTTGGTGGTGTTTACCCGAGGTCTCTCTTCTGATTTTCCTTTTTTTTTGTTTTTTTGTTTTTTGTTTTGGAGATGAGATCCAGTTTTATGCAGGTCAAGCCTGTAGCTACACAGCAGTGCAGTGTGAGTGATTACAATCAGCTGTTTGTTTGTGTTTTGTGTGCGGTTATCTTTTTTTTTTTGGATGTGAGGTGAGCAACGTCGGATGCAGACTCACTCACTCACTTACTTACCTAGCGTGTCTCGTTAGCGCCGATGTTGACTTTATAAATTATTGGCCGAACTCACCAGCGGGGGAACTCGTTCTGGTGGGAAACATTTTGAGCATCTGAAATGAAACGGAAAAAGGTAGAAGAACTTTTTCCTGTTCTCATTCATTAATTATGTGACTGGGATGATTGAAAAAAAAAAAAACAGCTACAACTCTGACATAAAAAAAAAACCTTGTTTCAATGATTGATGCTGCGTTTAGAGTACCGTGCCTCAGTGGGATTATCTGGTACTTTACCTGAGTGTCAAAGGATTATCATTTATAAGTTATAATATAAACAATGTACCGTTATACCTAACAGTATATAAGATAGATGAATTCATCCTCACATTTATCAGCTGAAACAGAGATATATACACCAATCAGGCATAACATTATGACCAGCCTCCTAATATTGTGTAGGACTCTCTTGTGCCTCTAAAGCAGCTGTGACTCATCGGAGAATGGACGTGGGCCTTCAGAGGGTGTCCTGTGGAAACAGAATATTATTAGTGGGGGGAGGATCTGGGTCCTATGAGTTGAGGCGATGGGCCCCTGTGGATCATTCCACAGATACTCGATCAGTTTGGGATTGTTTGGGGTCTGGTCTAGGTGAGTGGTACATGTCTAAGTATCATCCACATGAATGTCAACTCCCAAAGTCTCCCACCAAAAACATTGTGTTGTCACAAGATTTACGATGTTATTCACGTCGCCTGTCAGTGGTTTTAATATTATGGCTGATCGGCAACTTTAAGTACATCCCCGTCTTATATTCAGCTTTCACTACTCATTGACTTCTTGTTGACATCCTGTTCTCTCTTCTATTAGCTTCCATTGATTGAAATATTTGGCACATGTTTCAGCAACGGCACTCTTCTAATATTTTAAATTGGTATTTCTTTTTTTATTTAACGTTGTGATAGCGCTGCTATAAATCTGTCTGACCACTCTACAAAAGTCATCACAACAAGCTTAAATGCTCCGAGCCCCGAGTACATACATATATAATGTTATGTAACCCGTTGTTCTACTGCGGCTACTACTCCATAAAATGTTATAATAGGATTAATCTATTATTAATGAAACCATTAGCTGAACTTAATCATTTATATTTTTATGAAGTGTTCTCAGTAGATTCGCTCTTTTCATGAGAAAGGTGGTTTGTATTCGGATGTCTTTACATTTTCCTAAAAAGAACTGGAGCTTTGTCTACATGAATTAAATGTTCATGTAGCTTTGTATAACACAGAGTAGCGCTAGCATCATTTAGGGCAGAACAGCAGATGCTTAAAGGTTAAAATACCTCTAATGATTAACGGTAACAACATCTCTCTCTCTTTTTCTACCTTTTCATTATCAGACACATTATTATTCACCTCCGGACTAGTTAAACTTCCTCAAAGAAGTCTTAGCGTAGATGCTCTGACCTCTTCAGCAGTAATTTCCTGCCGCTGTCAGGAGCCTCTTTAATTAGTTAGAACCACTGAAATCATAACAGACCTCCCCCAACCTCGCTCTGTTTCCCTTTCACTTCTATATATATCACCCTGCTCTGAGAACCAACCGGCTCCAGGGACTCCTGTACACGTGTGTGTTCATGCGTGCGCCGTGCCCGTCTGCGCTTTTGTGCAGGATGTTTCGTCGGAGGGAGGTGCTCGCCGCGAGTTGGATGTGTGGGGGATATTGGTATGCATGCACGGGATGAAATATTCAGGCGACAGGCAGCCACTCTGGTCCTGGAAAGCTCTCGCATTTTCCCTTCTTCTTCTTCTTCTTCTTTCACTCTGCAGGATTCTCGCTCGGCACTTACGCTGCAGCAAAAAAAAAAGCTGAAATAATCGTGGAAAAAAATATAATGCAGCTCTATCTGGTATTGTTACTGTATATAAATGAAAGATCAAGAGCAGAGTGCCGGTGCGGGGAGTTGTTGTGGCCCAAAGGCTGGGAAGCACTTTCTGCATTATACATCAACCCCCTTCTTGTTTTTCTTTTTTTTTTTCTCCTCCCCGTTTTCCTTCCTGCCCTAAGTTGCTGCAGGAGATATCAAAGGCATCTGCTCTTCTTTTAACGTTGACTGGATCCGTTTCCAGATGAGTGACGGAACACAAATGAAGGACGCAACATCTGTCCGCTTTGACCAGCGCAGGCATTGTGGAGGCCAACGCTCGGAGCAAACAGGCGGCGCGCAAAGAAATGTACTCACGGAATGGATAGAATGGGGTTGCAAGGAAAGACCGGACTAATACCTGGTCGTGTTTAAGTAACATTCACTTCTTGGGATAATTTGCATCTTTTTAGAGCGGGGGTCTTCAACATATTTCAGGTCAAGGATCCCGAAACTGATGGAGAGATTAAGTAGGGACCCACTACCTACTATATGTGTTTTATATTAAACTCAGCCTTGTGCTATTTATAAATATACATTATTATTACCATTTTGCATTCAATATTAAGCTATTCAAATAATACATGTTCAAATTCCATAGCTAACATAGCTAATTGTAGCAGGGACAGTGAATCACCAAAACATTTTGGCCTCAGTAGTTGGGTGATGGGAGCGAACTTCACTGTTAACTTCTCTTCTGCATCGTGCAGATGGGAACTGAATAGGCTCTCGGCCAATCGCAGGGAACCCGACAGAGTCAGAGTGTTAATGTGCATTTAAAAAAATTATATTTTGGGTGTAAAATAAAAAAAAAATATGAAAAATGTCTAATCAAGCAAAGGTTTTTGCGACGCCCCTGTAGTACCCCCACTGACCTCCTAGGGGCCGCTGTTGAAGACCTATGTTTTAGAGGTTTGAACAAAATAAAAACAAGTGTCATATAATTGTATATCCTTCCTGACGACAGGTTATCGTTTTTTTAATCAAATCCCTTGAAAAGACCAGAATGAATTGATCCTGCTGCAGCTGATTTATTGTATTGTTCTGTCCAGAAATGGAGCGTGAAAAGCAGACGAGCAGTAGTTCTGGGTGACATGTTTATGCATCGCGATGAGCACGGCCATTAGCTCAGGCAGGATGTTTTGGTTAGGCCAGGTTAAACTGTTTGCTTGCTCAGTTCCACATTTATTATCTGCGCCGTCCTCTCTTCTCCTTTTCCATTTTTTTTTTCCCCCATATCTACGTGAGGCCTACAGAAACGGATCTACAGGGAGGCAAAGGTGTGCAGCTGCCCCCCTTTGCCTCCCTGCAGATCCACCTTGATGCACGCGCCGTTTTGCTGCCCTAAATGCTCACAGTCTCGTATTAATCTGCAGCTGAACATAGTTCCCAGCAGACTTTGGTTTATTCCCATTTGAGTGCCCAGCTGTTACCAAGCCTGAACTAATATAATGTGTATACAGAGTGTAGAAATTATTGATTCATTCTTTTTCCTTTTTTTGTTTTCCCAGCACCACCAAGGGCTGGAAGACATCAGCCCCACCGAGGAGGTGACGGACATGGAGGACAACGAGGAGGAGGACCTGGGCGTCCTTGACGACCAGCGGAGCATCATCCTCCACCTGCTGTCCCAGCTCAAACTGGGCATGGACCTCACACGGGTAAGAAACGCCGCCTCTCATGAGGGAGAGGAGACATCGTGCACCTTGTTTGACCATGCTATCTTCCCTAGGTGGTGTTGCCTACCTTCATTTTGGAAAAGCGATCGCTGCTGGAGATGTACGCCAACTTCATGGCCCACCCGGACATGTTCCTGTCAATCACAGCTGGGGCCACGGCGGAGGACCGGATAGTCCGCTTCGTGGAGTACTACCTGACCGCCTTCCACGAGGGGAGGAAAGGGGCCGTGGCCAAGAAGCCCTACAACCCCGTGTTGGGGGAGACCTTCCACTGCTCCTGGGAAGTGCCTCGGGACAGAGTGAAACCTCTGGTCAGGTCGAACCAGGGCTCGGCTCGGGAGCCGGGCAGGGCGGCCCCCAACAACGCGCAGCAGGGCGAGGATTCACCGGGGGGCTGCTACAGGGTCCGATTTGTGGCGGAGCAGGTGTCCCACCATCCACCCGTGTCCGGGTTTTACTGTGAGTGCCGGGAGAAGAGGATGTGCGTCAACGCTCACGTGTGGACCAAGAGCAAGTTCATGGGCATGTCTATAGGAGTGTCCATGCTGGGCGAAGGTGAGCAAACTTTTGACATGCCGCACACATGCAAAGTCAGGTATTTGATTTCAGTATCATTTACTAGCTCCAACTCCAGCAAGAGCCACTTAGCTTTAATGGATGCACACAGGTAATCACAAGTAAATCCAGATCAATACTAAATGATCGCTGAGATGTCTTCCTGTTAAGTATAGTCCGTCTTGTGGCGAACAGGAAGGAAACCTCGAAACTCCCCAAAAATAGACACTTTTTAATAGTGTCTCACCAGCTCTTTCCCTGTCACAGCTTGTGGGCCATGTGGCCGCGGCAATCAATAAGTCAGCGCCGTTACAGTACCTACAGTCAGGATGAGTCACCCCGAGCGGACTCGCAGGAAGTCCTTGAGCCCGATCGACTGAATCTGGATACGTGAACTAATTCAGACTTCCTGCCACCTGTCGGGAGGTTCTTGACGCAGTGGTTCGCCATCGTACGCGGAGGCAGGTGCCGCCGTCAGAGCGGGAACATGGTGACCTTCTCATCAGGATGTATTGATTGCCGGGTTTTTTCTTTTGCACAGCTGATGCTGTGTTCTTATGAAAGATACTGATTGGAAGTGAGTCAGCAGCAGAAATGGAACTGAGTCACTGCGGCCGATCCAGCCTGAGTAGATGATATTTAACCTGCGTGACATCGTGTGAAGTCCTTCGAGGGTCACATGTAGGATCCTGCACTAACTTAGAATTAAAAAAAATATACTTAATCAACTGGGGATGTCTATTAGTTAAAAGGTTGCTCTATTCTCCTTCTTGCTCAAAGGAGTCTTCTGCACACTAAAGGCCTTTATACACATTTCTAATAATATTTTTTGAAGGCAGGACGTTTGCTTCTAACAGAGGACTCCTGTATTGCAGATCTTCCTAAGGCTCTGAATGAGTCCGGGCCTATAACCTCATCAGACATGTAGCACAAGCAGCTCTTTCACCAACAATCAGAAGTCACACATTGCACCCTGACATCCTCTTTGCATCACTACGCACCATTGTTGTGACTCCGAATAAGTTTATCTCTCACCGTGTCAGCACCTCGGCATCATTACATGCTCACAGCGGTGTCACATGCAGTTTTCACCCTGCAGGCGTTGAAACGTAGCTGCAGCTCAAGTGCTCTCTTGTAAACATGAGGTCATGGGAGGTTCTAGTCTGTTCGGCGCCCTGGGCGTATTTTTGTAGGAATACAAAATACAGAATAATAGAATGACAAATAGAGCTCAACTGAGGGACGTGAGTGGCTCTTCATTCTGACGAGTAGCTGGTCTGAAATGCTTCATAAGTATATAAGGATAAATATACTATACAAGTGTCAAAGCACATGTGCTTTTATGCACAATTAAATACACATGTCATTATGCAAAATTCAGATTCAGGAAACTTTTTGTCCCCATGATGTAATTTAAGGCACAAGTAAAGCAACATGTGGTGCACGTGTGGACACTTTCATTTATGATGGTGTCATATCATAAATCAAAAGAATAAATAACGTGTTGGGTTGTAACAGGTTTTAGCTGCTACTTTGAACAGAAACTGTCGCCTTGTGTAAGAGTATAGCAGTAAAGTACTTATGCACTGTTTGTGACTTTTCATGACTTTTTTACTCTTCTTTACTTAAAATTTTTTTTTTTTTTACTTTTGTTGTGTTTGTAACTTTTCGTTACTTTCGTGATTTTCACAGCTTTTTGGTAATTTCTTAACTTTTCTTATTTTTCTTTTGTTACTTTCGTTTCATTACGTTGTGTTGTGCTTGTAACTTTGCTACTTATGTTACTTTTAGTCACCATCTTTGTTTTCGATAACTTTTCATTACTTTCATTACGTATGTTACTTTACATGACATTCGTTACTTTGTGTTACCTTTTGTTACTTTTGTAAATTTTTGTTCCTTTTCGTTACTTTTCCTTTCGTCACCTGCTGCAGTGACAATGACGACATTTTTGTCAGTGAAACAATCGGGTAAAAAAAAAATGTCTGAATGTTTGCTGAGAAATGTTTCCATAAGTGGAAGACAAATTGTTTCCAGTTTGTCTTCCACTTATTATTCACTTCCTAACGTTATAATGAAATTCCTCTGCATGAAGTTGTTAAGTAAGAACTGAGAACTATTCATAGACACGAGGCTGCAGAGAAAAACCAGAGAGGCCTTGTTTATGGTGAAATGAATCTACTTGAGCTCTAATTGAATGATGCAGATCATGCTGGGGAGTTGATCACGAGGTGCCTCTATAAAAGCCTTATTTATGGGGAAGTCGTGATTGGAGTTATGGACTGGTTTGCACATTCTTCACTGAGGGAAGTGATTATTGTGGTGGAGTTTGTCCCCTCTGAAAAATGTTAATTAACACTGAAATCTTCTCAGAGATCTGAGTCGTTAGTAACTTAATTTAACGCTTATATGGCCATTAAGTATTTAGGCGTTCCTCACCTGATTTTAACACTTAGAATAAAGGCGTTTGTCTCGTTTGTCCTCGCAGGCGTCCTGTGTCTCCTGGAGCACGACGAGGAGTACGTCTTCACGCTGCCCTGTGCCTACGCCCGCTCCATCCTCACCGTTCCCTGGGTGGAGCTGGGGGGCAAAGTCTCCATCAACTGTGTCAAGAGCGGCTACTCGGCCACGGTGACCTTCCACACGAAGCCTTTCTACGGAGGGAAGGTGCACAGGTGAGTGGCCGACTTTATACGTCAATGTCACTCTGAGAGCTCCTGGTTCGTCCTCCCTGTCCCTTTATGCATAAATACTTTACTGCAGATGGAAGAACATCTTTTATTCATCACAAGAGACATAAATGTTGCTTTCATTGGTCATTTATTAAATATTAATACCAGGGGGAGTTACGTCATCTAAGTTAAATACAGGATGCATAGCAGTTGACCACAATGTAAAGGACCAGTGTATTTATAGGTGTGGACAAACCAAATATCGACTCTAGAGAGGACGTTTTCATGTTTTATGTTGAAGTGGGGGCCCTCTGTGCTGCGAAAAAGAAAGTTTAGTAAGGTATATTTGTTTGACTGCAATCCTCAACTCCACCACTAGATGGTATTAAATCTTTCACACTGGTCCTTTAAGGAGATAAATTACATGAAATATTTTTTACATATTTGGAGAATTCAGAGAAAAAGTCCCACTGGGTAGATGTTCCTTTAAGGACTATTTATTATGATGACCCTTTGGCTTCATCAGGACATATTAAACTTGTCCAAGAAGGTTTATAAACAGACTTAAATTAGCTCCAAGGTCAAACTCCTCCATGACTTCAGTCTGCACACAATGCACACAGCCACAGTGACGCCATGTCCCGTTGGTATGTGGACTATTGTCTGGAAGCCTTGAGTTTGGCATTTGGCTGTCGACGTCTTGTTTTTCTTTTTGGAGACAGAAATGTCCATTTTTGGATGAGAGGGCAGGCTCACAGACATGCTTCTATTTGAGGCCTAATATTGTCTCAGATGTGCAGATTATTTATAAAGCACTGATCAGAAGGAGCAAATTTAACCAAATAACTCCTGGGAAAACTTTTATTGACATATTTCCTGAGACATTGAGAATTTTTCCAGTGTAGCAGCTTCAATGAAAAATAGATTTTTTTTTCTTTTGTTTCTTCTTCCTGTAAATGCAAAATCAAGGCAACAGTCGTCCAATAATGAGCAATGTCTCTATTTTGCTGTCGCAGAGTGACAGCGGAGGTCAAACACAACCCGACCAACACCATCGTGTGCAAAGCGCAGGGCGAGTGGAACGGCACGCTGGAGTTCACCTACAGCAGCGGGGAAACCAAAGTCATCGACACGGCCAAACTCCCCGTCACCAAGAAGAAGCTGCGGCCTGTGGAAAAGCAGGGGAGGACAGAGTCCAGGTGGGGAGAAAGAAACAAAAAAACAAAAAACAAAAATAAAATCAGCTTCCTGAACAGACGGGATTAGATTCTTTTAAACGGTTGTGCGTTTGTGCCCTGGCTCGTTCGCAGGAGGCTATGGCAGCACGTCACCAGGTCTCTGAAGGAAGGGAACATGGACGGGGCCACGGAGCACAAACACAGACTGGAGGAGTGTCAGAGAGCGGAGGAGAAGAAGAGGGCGGCTGACAACAAACCCTGGACACCAAAATACTTCACTAAAGAGGTATAGACGCACTGAATGACGCACCCAAGTTAGTGTCCAACGTGTTATTATTAGGTATCAGTGTCGCCGGAAATATAAAGAAAAGCAAATAGCCATGGTTAGGTTTGTGGGATTATAGTTAAGAAAGACACAAAATAACAGTCAAAACTGTTAAATAGTCACGTTGCTGCTCATTGATTGGGGAGTTTCTGAAACATGCGTCCTCACACGTCCCCTCCTCTATCGTCTCTGTTTAGTAGCCGCGTCCTGGTTGTCTTTATTGAGCATCATTTGAATTTTAAATAAACCATCAGCAGCTCCTCTTTAATATGGAGCGAACAGATGCTCCTGTAAAGCAGATGGAAGTAAATCAGTGGACTCATGCATTCATGTAGAAACGTGGTTCCCAGTCGTTGCTAGAGAAGAGAGACGTAAAGGTCTTCCTCCTCCTCTGTCCTTTCTTCCATCTTTCTTTCATCCTCTTCTGTCTCCTTCCCATCTTCCATTTGGTCTTTTTTTCCTCCCTTCAGTCTAACTCATTTTCGTCATCTCTTCCTCTGTTTACCCTTTTTCTTCCTTCCCTCTCCCGTCTGTTTCTTCTGCCTCTTAATTTTTCCACCTTAATTCTCCTTCCTCCTCCTCTATCTCTTCTTCTTCTTCTTCTTCATCCAGAGTCACTTGATCCTAAAGAAGTTTAAAATGAGCAAATCTTACAGCAAAAGAAAAGGTCGAGTTGTTCTGAGTAACCCAGATTTAACAGAACCATTTTCACAAAGATTATAACGTCACTAGAAAGTGATTCTTCAGAAATATCTCGGCCAGGTCCGTCCAGATGATGTCACTGAAGCTCAAATAATTCCAGGAACTGAATGAAATCACATGATCCACATGAAGAACTGAAGGTCGTGTTGGAGCCTTCCTGCCTGTGTTTATGAATCAAGCTTTGTCTGGTTCTCACTGCGTGAATAAAGACGTGACTTTAGTCTTTAGCTCTGGGATAGTTCCTGTGATGTTTCTTCATTCTGATTCGATATTTATTCACATGTGTCAGTAGTTTTCCTCCACCTTTACCAACAACGCTGAATTAATTCCACAGAAAAACACGACCAGGGTGGACCCGTGTTTTCAGAGGCTCTGGCCCATGTTTGAAAACACGAACAAACGATTCGTTGTTCTGCTACTTCCTTGTTTCTGCCTCTCCAGGAAACTCCTCGTGTCAGCTGATGTGCAGCCAACGTTGGTTAAACATGTGCAGGAATAATATTCCAGCCAGAGAGAAACGATCAGATCAAGACCTTATATGATTATTAGGATCCAATATCTATGACTGAGCAGATTGTTTACAGCAGCCCTCTGAATCCAATTTAAAACTCCTTCCCATCAAACCTGTCTGTTCTGATAGAGGAGGTTGTTTTAGGTCGATTTTTTTAATCTGATTGGACCGTTATTCTGATTGTTAGTGGACTACATGGTGTCCACATAGGGATGTGAAATCAGGGATGTCAAACATAGGGCCCGGGGGTCAAATTTAGGCCGTCCAGAAGGCTACAATGGATTTGCAAACTCCGAACTAAACAGCAGGTGGCAGCAGTGCACCTAAATTACACCTAAACACAATTCAGGACAGCTCATTAAATGTAAACTTAAATGTAAATATTCATAACGTACTTGTTCTTCTTTGCACTAAAACAAGGTGAATAATTTGTTGTGAATTTGTTGTTTATAGGTTGTTATTCTATTGTGTTAAACCTGTGTTGTATGTGGCTCCTAAACTAAAACAAATAACTACATTTAACCTCCTGAGACCTTTTGTTTGGTTTGGATTTGTAATTTCTCTTTATAGAGACTATAAAAACTGTGCATCAACAGGAAGTAGTTTACGGAAAACATTATGTCCTCATGTGTGGACACTGGGGTTATATCACTCAATATTATAATAAAGTCACCAATATGTAACAAAGAACCAAACTGTTAATTTTTATGTATGTAAATAATTAAGTCCCTCAATCATATAATTGCTAATTAACAAAGTTATAGCTCGTTACTATTAATAGAATTTGTGCGTTATATTAAACTAGAAAAGTTAATAAACATAAATGAACAAGTTTCAACTGTAAAATTTGATGAGGTTTTGTACCTCGTCCACTTTTATTGACTGCAGAATGAACCCGCTGAAATGTCCACTATCATGTTTTTACACCAGCTGAGTTTAAATGGAGCAGAATAAGCTGCAACAAACTTAACGTCCCCGTATGAGGACGCAGGATCTTAAATAACAGTTAAAAAAATGTTTTTTCTTTTGTTGCTGACATGTGCAGGGAGACGGTTGGATCTACAATAACCCGCTGTGGAAGTCGACCTGACATCAGAACAATCCTCTTTCCTCATGGACGATATAACGGAGGTCCTCCACCTTCAGACTCACTGAGCGACTCTGGAGAGACACACAGGAAACTAGCAAAGGTGCCAAAAGGAGCTCCACCGTTGTTAACTAACCAGGAGAAGCGGCTGTTTGGGACTCTCGGGACATGAAGAACATTTTTTTTATACATATATATATACAGTTAATAATAGTATTACTATTCAAAGTAGAGGATTTCTATTTTTCACCTTGCCAAGGCCTTTTTTTGCACACGCACAGTAACAACGTCCGCCACTGGTGTTTGTTTGTTTTCAACTAATCAGTACCAAGCTTTTAGTTTAGTCGGCACTAGAATGGATCCAGTCTCCTGTAACACGTTATACTGTAGCTGTTTTTTTTTGTTGTTGTTGTTTTTGTTTTGTTTTTGTTTTTTTTAAAAAAAAAAGCACTTTCAACTTAGAAATAAATCGACTATTTTATATTTGTGGCTTTTACCAATCAGGGTGGTCTCTCAGAGCTTTACAGGAAATAAGGTCACCCAACCAAGATTTAAGGATATCTCAGAACATATGTACTACATTTAGATAATGTGTTCGTATATATTATTATACAGTATATTACAGCAAGCTATTGGAAAGTCCTGATTGTTTTCGTCTGCACTATGAATGTATTTAGGCACATTTTTGCTTCTTCCCCATGGTGTAACTTCTTATTCTGCCACCTCTGCCAAACATAAGACCTCCATTGCTACCTCTCTTACTCAGCTGTCCCAGCCATGACTCATTGTTCCAAAACAAAACTCTTGGTTTCCTCTTCGGCTACACACTCTGCTAATCTGTTTTGTATTCGTGCCCCTTCGATGACACTTGTGTAATTAGGCGGCGCCTACACACACACACACACACACACACACACACACAGCCTGAGCGTCCTGAAGCCAACACTTCTCTTTAGGTCGCAGCGTGGTGATGAATATGGATGCAGGAAAAAAAAAACAAAAAACAAAAACACAGCGCCATGTTCTCACATCCGGGGGTCGCGGGAAGGTTTCCTGTGTGAAGACGAGAGGACGATCTGGGAGAATAACAATCGCTGGAAACAACAAACTGTTGGTTCATGCTGGTGTGTGCTCTCAGTTCAACTACACGGTCAAACTTTCTAATAACTCATAAATTCCACATTCGTTCCTTTAGTTTAATTTTTAAACGTATTTTTGTACTGGGTACTTTTAAGTCAGGTGGATTTACCAGATGCCGGTTTGTAGCCTCCGTCATTTCAGCACGTGGTCTTAATACATCACGGCGTATGTTCATTGCTTTATTACGACACTGGCCTTACATGAAACCATGAAACCAACAAGCAGCTACACACACAAACACACACAGAGGATCTGGACTCACTGAAGTAGATGGTGGTTGTGGATAAACAAAGAACTGTACATTAATAAAGACCTTCTACCTTTTTTAAACTGAATGACTTTTTCCTGATGTTTGCATTAAATTGAATTCTCTCTGCAGGTGGAGGACGGATAAAACTCAGTCACCCTCCTCTCTAGACGTGCCGTTAGCGTAGCTTCATGAAATGACTCATATGTGCCTGCTCCTTATTTTCACCAACAGCACATTTCACACCCACAGCCACATTCACTGAACACATGCTAACAGAATTAGCATCTTGTAGTAACGAGCTAAATTTTTTTTTGGACATATTGTCACGCTATTAGAAGGCTAACAGGCTAACTACTGCATGAAACACTAATTAGTGAATAATGCTAAACAAATGGATTTAACCTTACCCGGTGTGTTTTAATGAATGGGAGTTTTTACAAAAAAAAAATAATAATCAAAGTTTGGTATTTATGATTACGAAGTCGATTAAAAGATTTATGTTAAAAAAAAAAAAAAAAAAAAAAACCATAGCATATTAACATATACATTTTTGAAGTATACACCTTTGTCCCTTAATGGTAACAGTGCAACAATTTAGGTTAAACAATGTAAAAAAATGAGAATTATGTGATTTGAGTTTGAAATAAGTGTATGAAATAAAATATATTATAATAAAATATACATACCTTTGCCAAATATAGCAAAAAGAATAACTAAGTTAACTAAGAATAGCTAAGTTGTCAAAAAAAAAAATCCCAGAGCGCTGACATGTTAGCAACAACAGTGACACCTAAATACCTTCCAGTATTATTATTATTACCGTATTTTCCGCACTATAAGGCGCACCGCATTATAAGGCGCACTGTCAGATTTTGAGAAAATTGGAGGTTTTTAGGTGCGCCTTATAGTGCGGAAAATACGGTAGTTTATCGGTTACGAGAGGAAGGGCAGCGGAGCGGTGTTATTTATCGCAGGAGAAAAAGCTCTTTGGCGTCATCGCGGTGAAGAGATGAATGACTGTGGCCATCTCGCTTTGTTCCCTCGGGAACTCTGTTTAGTCTTCTTTACTTGGCGCAGGTCATCTTGTTGCTTCCTCCACTTCCGCACCATTGATTCGTTAATGTTAAATTCTCTCGCTGCTGCTCTATTCCCGTGGTTTACTGCGTAACTGATCGCCTTGAGTTTAAACTCTGCGTCGTAAGCGTGTCTCTTAATAGGAGCCATTTTGGGGTCTTTACATAAACACACAAATGGAAATATATCCCAGCGTGCACCGCGCGCTTCTTCTTCTACGGGGGAAAATGAAGTCGGCTGCTGCTTACCGTAGTTGCGAGAACTGTTGTGGCTCAATATTGGTCCATATATAAGGCGCACCGGATTATAAGGCGCACTGTCAGCTTTCGAGAAAATTGGAGGTTTTTAGGTGCGCCTTATAGTGCGGAAAATACGGTATATGTGCACTTGTGATGACAACGGTATAGTGTAGGAAAAGTTATGTCTTGCAATGATTAATAATAATAATTATTATTATTATTATTATTAAACTGCGTTATGGCATTTATCCACCAGAGGGCAGTGATGACTACATATTTAAAATAGAATCTGTAAAAAGGTGCATAATGGTGGTATGTTTTATATTTATTTAGACACTGTTGCTATGACATAAGTAATCCACCAGAGGGCGGTGACAAGTAAAACTTATTTTTGTGCATATAATGAGCATTTTTATTTTAGGAAGACAAGATATTCACTGGCCTGCCATCACTTATAATAATAATAATTATAAATAAGATTTTTTTTCTTTCTGGTGTGTTTGTTGCTATAAAAATATTCTATCTTTAGCAGTAAAGGTAGAATTTGGAGTTTGCCAAATATGCAGTCAGTTTTATCCTGCTCAACATGAAGTTTTCTATTAATGCACCTTCACTTGGAGAAACTGGAGGCACAGAGCTCCACTGTAGATAATATTAAGCTTTAACAGCTGGTTATTTGCTGAAGGAGAGATTTCACCCAGTGGATTCTCCATCCCACCACCGACCACTCTTTACTGGTCTTCTCTTTACATATTGTCACAGACTCAGACGTCTTCATCCACAGGCTAATGCTGCCATCAAGTGGTTCACTTTCCATTCACCTTGGTTCAATATCAGATCTGCAGAGGACACGTGATAACACGCTGTGATGCTTTGAGAAGAGGAGACAATAAGAGGAAGCGGCGTTTTCATTGAAGTGTATATTTAAAGATGGCCGAACAGAACAACAATGTAAAAATGTAAACTCTGAAGGGGACAGAGACGAGAAGGGAGGCATCAAACAATAATGAGACACACAGGACTGAGCTACTGAGAAATGAGTAAACTTAGTAGAGGAAGTAAGTGTTGTCGTTCTGGATTTAAAAAAAAAAAAAAAAATGAATAAAGAGGGCAACAAACTGTACATCACATTAAGGCTTAGTCTGAGCTCTGTCCTCTCCACAAACCGAAGGACGCGACGCGGCTTTTAGGCGGAATAACAAAGTGGCATCGTGTCGAAGGTCTGAAGCCTCGAGTGGTGACACGGAGGAGATCAAAAGCAGAGAGAACAAAGTGAGTCAAACATTTTTAAGAAGAGAGAGAGAGAGAAAAAAAAAACAACTTAAACCGATGCTAATAAAAGTCACTTTCTGTGAGATGTGACAAAACAAGTACAACCGTGTGATGTGGTAAGTCTTTTGATGTGTCACTTATCCGATAATAAAAAAAAGAACAAAAAAAATTATAATAATCACTGAAGCGTGCACATACAAAAACTCCTTTAGTTTTATCTTTTTTCTTTTTTTTTCTATTTTTTTTGAAGAAACCCAACAGAGAACAGTGCAGCGCCCTTAGAAGAAGAAGAAGAAGAAGAAGACAAAGGTTACTGAACATTAGAGCTGTGTCCCAACTGTATCCTGAATACTCAAACCATTACAAAGCACGATCGAGACCAGGCAACAATTAATGTATAAATCTGAATTTATCACGTTAGGTTAAGATTTAGCCTGAACCTCAACTATGGGAAACCTTTTACACCCCAACAATTTGATCCCAAAACAAAAATATAGCCACAAATACCATGAACAAACGAGATAGTACGTCCACTTACTAAAGCAGCGTGAAGAAGTGTGACAAAAAGCACTCTAATATTTGGATGTTTACAAAAATAAAACAGGTGCATACTGGGAAACATAGTCTCAAAAAGTCATTATCTTCACTGGACTGATTTTAAGTTTTAAAACTGTTAATTTGCAAAGTCTGCAATCTGAATATAAAATGGTGAGGATGCCCCTTTGAGACGTTTTACAATAAATGCTAATTCTATCGTGTCAGCAAATTAAATTAGAGTTTAAAGAAAAAAATCAATATCTGCAGTTTTCAGCTCCTTGAAGACTTAACACCATTTATAAATTTAATCTTTTCGAGACTGAAACAAAAAGAGGCGACTGAGTCTGCAGGAAACTGGAGAATTACTTTTAGAAAACAACAAGTAATGACTTGTTAATGAAATTAAGCGGCTGCTATTTGCGGCTACGCTTCAACTGTTAGTGGTAAATTAATATTTAACTTAGTGAATGTTTCTTGATTATCAATTTATACGGCAAAACGGACGAATTTATTTGCCTTTTAAATGTTGACAGCTTTCCGTTTTTGCATTCGCTGATTAATTTGAAGACTAAAACATTACATCTAAACACCAGACTCTGTAACTTGTGGGGTTTTACATGCACAGCTGTTACGTTTGCAGCAGCGGGCTGAGTAAACAGTATAGACTTGGGACGCAGCTTTGGAGACCTCGAAGACATTTGTTAGTTTGTCCGTTGCTCTCACGGATCAGTTCCAGGCAGAGATGGAAGTCCGTTACAGTCTCCTCCTGTCTAGTTTCAGTGCCTGTAAAGCAACAACTAACTACCCTCCTTCACAGTTCACCAGTCTACTTCCACACATTTAGGACATTTCCAGTTTCCAACGCGTCACTCTGCTCGAAAACAGTCACCCTGACTTACTGATACAACAATAAGCTCAACAAAAGTAGTCACAAATTCAAAAAAAATAAAAAAGAAAAAAAAATTAATAATATAACCAGCGATGAGGCACTAGGCTTTGCTCACTTCAACTCAGAGAGCTCCCCCTGCAGGAAGGGAGGCCTAATTTATTATCACTACTTTTTACACACACAGAAAAAGTTTCTTGCGTCCGTCTTTTAAAACCCTAGCAGCAGAAATGTACAATCTAATCCAATTTATGAAAAAAAGGTGGGGAGGTGTAAAAATTCACATTCATATTCACTCTTCCGACAAAATCTCAAGCCCCTTCTGTACAAGAATTATTGCATTCACTGTTCTATTTGCTGGCATACAAAAACAATCACACAGAAGAAAGAACAAAAAAAAAAACTAAATAAATGAAGAGGAAATCAAGAACTGCATATTTAAAATTCACCACAATAATCCAATATATTATCATCCTTTTAGACATTTTCTTTACATAATATATTTACATATCAGGCCAATTTCTTTGCTTAAGAATCTGTCGAAAAATAAGGATCAGGGAGCCAGGCATGATGATGATGATGGTGGTGATGATAGAAAGGTTAATATTACAGGTGGGTTGTGCCTAGACGGTGACGGTTCCTCCATACCGCATACTGTCCCCTGTACACGTGTCAGGAACAAAGTCCTCAGCGTCCTCACTCACACAGTTCGCATGTGCCACGGAGCAAGGTGGATGGGTCTTTGGTGCAAATGTTCCTAGTCTCCTCCCGATTCCTCCTTCAACCGATCCCTGTGCGGACAAGCAGTTAATTAACATACCACGAGAATTAATCGACGCGAAAAACAAAAAAAAAAACAAAACAAAAAAAAAAAAACGAGGAGAGCAGCCCTATGCCTTGCCACACATTCAAGTACGCAGTAAACAAACGGAAAATTAAAAGAAACGGAGGAGGGGGGGAAAAAAAACAAGAAAACAAAACAAGAAAAGAAAAGCAAGACGAACGTCCTCAAGATAAAACAGGACAACAATTCTGGAGCTAGCCCGATATGACACTTCCTCGACACAAGAGGGCGCCCCGACGAGAAGCGCTTTAGAGCGAGTGCCCGGTGAACGCCCCCGTGTTCTTCTTCATTGGTTGTTAGAGGTTTCTTCGCATTTGTTTGTTTGTTTTCCTAGAGTTCGTCAACGGCGTTATTTTTTGTTTTGGAGTTTCTTGCCCTTCTTCAGGACAAGTTTGTTCTTGATGTGTCCTCGCTTCCTCTTGGCGGTCTGGATGTAGAGACGGAGAGGAAATAATTAAATGAAGAACCAGTTCTGTAAGTTATGATAATTTCTTTTGTGGCTTTCAGTCCGCATCTAATCTCACGATGACTTGAAAGGAGCAGTTCACTTCAATATACTGGATATGGAGAATAAACAAACACTGTCAGTGATAAATTAACCTGACTCCTACACTGATCAGCCACAACATTATGACCTAAAGGCTATAATTTGACATTTTATAGAGGAAACACACATTAACTGTTATGAGTGGAAATTAAATGTTTCTCTTTTTTGTCGATCTGTGTCTAAAATAGTTTCAGGTTTCGGGCAAATCTTGTAAATAAAGCATGCTCAAATTAAAAATACACTTTTGGCTGAATCATGTACTCTCTGTGGTGCAACAACAAAAAATAACCCTCATAAAACCCTAATAAAATAAAACAAGACAGGGCATGTTTGTTTACCTTCTTGGAGGTGTACTTCTGCTTGGGCACTACACTGCGGAGCTTGTGGTCCAGCGGCTCTCTGTTGTCCAGGTTCTTCACCTTGTAGATCCTGACCAGCCAGTGCTCTGAAGTGAACGCCTCCTCCAGGTGCTTGAACTTTATGTCCTTGTTGCCGATCTCCGCGTTGCGCGTCCGGTCGAAGCCGGGTGGCGTCCTGAAGTCCAGCTAGGAAAGGAAGAGCACGGTTAGAATAGAATAGAATAGAATAGAATAGAATAGAATAGAATAGGGGGACATTCAAGAAGGAAGACTGGAAATATGTATACAACTGTATTAACATGTAAAACTATGTACTGTTGACCAATTTACAATTTTGTGAGTATTTTAGCATTTAAACAGTGGCATTAGTTAGTATAACAATTTTCAACAAGCTATTGCTCTAAAAAATAGTTGGAAGTAAAGGTCCTTCATTATATATCTTTTCAAAGTGTATTACCACTAAGTTCAGCCTTGCTCCTGAATTTGATCCAGTCTAAAGTTGCTCTAGTGAGAACAGGCCGCTTCTGCGTCTGTCCCTTTAAATGCTAATGAGCTGTGTTTGTCCACGCCCACTCCACGCCCAGCTCGAGGGGAGGGGGTGTGGCTTTTGCTGTCGTTACAATGCGCTAATGTTTACAGTGGATATATATGACCGTGGCCGGTAGAGACGCTGTTCGTATACCAGTTTGAACCAGAATCTGACCCAGAAGGAGAGGTTCCTGAAAAAGTTCTGACTCTGCGGCTGCAGCAGGACGTTTCTGAATGGTTAGTTTAAAAATATCTGATCAGTGTCTGAATATGTTACTTAGTTTGTTCATATGTGTTGCTACAGTTACTAGCATGTAGCTAACGCTAGCTTCCGCTAACTGTAAGGGTTATTTCTATGGTTCGTTTATGTAGTAAAATGGAGAGTGCTAATTTCCCCGCTTGACGTCAAGAAGAGAAAAATCTCAGATCCGCTAAAAAGTGGAGCAAGCAAGAGGAGCCTCAATCTGGGGCATATTACTGTTAGAAAACCTTTATAAAGTAAATTTTCCATAATGTGTCCCCTTTAAGCAGCTTGTTAGCTTAGCTTAGCATAAAGACAGAAAACAGAGGAGAATCTAGCCTCAACTTTTTTTTTTACTGCCTGAACTTTAGATGACGAGTTAAAAAATAAACAAGAAAATAGGAAAAAACATGTCAACCTGTTTAAATAATAAAGAAGAAAACACATTAGTTTGATAGCACTTGTATTACACTGCAGTCTGTCCTCTGACAACGATCCCATCGCACACCGTACGAGCCACTTACGACCTCTTGTCCCCATTATTCTGCTCTAAAAGCTCTTCATTGCTCATCCTTCAGACTCTTGATAGCGTTGATGTATCCTTTTCACATCTGTCACCTCTATTCTCAAAGCTGCAGCCTCCATCTACCTGGCCTCTATTGTGTGTTTTTTCCTCATCTTTCCTCCTGTTGTCAGTCTCCTTTTGTGTATCACCTTCTCACCGAGTGCGTCTCGTCCTCCCCCCACCTCCCCTCGGCCTTCAGGCGGCTTCAGGGGACGACGGGTATGAAACATTAGATTATTATTAGCCACCGAAGCGGAGTGTGCAACTATTACGTTGTCATTTAAGGACATACATGAGCTGGCTTTGGGGACGTGATGCATGGGTTGATTTTCTGTTCTGTGCTGTATTACAGTTTAATCTTCACTTACCACAACAAACTGCATCCCTAACGACCCTGTACTATGTTTCACCCCTCTCCACTTATTGTCTTCTTGATGTCCTCTAAGCCCCCGTTTCCTCGTCTGTCACATCTTGTTTCCATAAACCTAATCCGTTTCTCTTTTTTTTTTTTTGTCCCCCCCCTCCCACACTGGAGTGACTCCATCCCGTCCTTCATCTCCTTCTGTGCCTCAGCTCTTCACACAGAACCAGCGCTGCGAGCTACACACAGCTTTGGCTGCGTGTCTGCGGATGGTGGCTGCATCGACCCCCGCCCCCCCCCTCCACCCCTTCTTCTCTGAGCTGTTGGCCAGTCCACATATACAACAAGGATGCAAGCACCTGGCAAAAAAAATAAAAAATAAAAAGGGATTCCTCTCATGTCTCCTCTGCAGCCTGCCAGATGTGGCCGTGGCACATTTCAAAGCTTCCGCCAATCTTTCATATTCCCTCCGACAGCCTTTCTTTCCCTCCAAACTCCAGGAGATCCCCAAGGCACCTCCTTAAACCCCCCCGCCCCCCGCCCACCTTCTGCCCGTCAGTCAGTCTGCTCCTCTTTAAAGATACAGTAGCAGGAAATTGTACACCTGGCGGTGGCAGCTGCTCATTATTCCCTGGAAGGGCTGCGTGCTGCATAAAATGCAGTAGTGGAGCTTTGCACGTCCTTGGTGGTGACGGCAGGTGCTTGTTACTTTCTGATTTCGACACAGAGCAGGAACATTGTATTTGTTCCAACGCAGTGGATCATAACCTCCAAAGAAATCTCTTCAGTTGAGAGCAAGGAGAACAGTGTTAAACTGAACATTCGACTCACCTGCATTTCACCGAATCGATAGTAGGACATCTTGTACATGAGGCAGTTGAGCAGAGTTGGAGAACCGGCCTTATCCACTCTGAACTCTCCCTGAGGCGTGAAGTAGTCACTCTCCTAAAGAAGATAAGAAGGGAGGAAGCATGAGTGGAAGGTATTTAGCCACACCATGGATTTAAAGGTAAGAGCTCACAGGGGAAGAAAAACTGAAAAAAGCATGTTTGCAATAAATAATCGGCAAGAGGACAAAGAGAAGTCTTAAATATTGACATGTTATTTTGCAGCTCAACAGCACGAAGACCTCAGTCACACATGAAACTAAACGACTGCACTTTAGGTCTCGATTTGTGTTTGTATCTGTCACTGCTCTTTTTTTTATTCGGTTCAAACTAACCATTTATTTATGCAAATCTACTGGTAACTGTGGTAACATTAGCAAGCAAAAATGACAGTAAACACAAGTGTGTGGGTCCTGTTTCTGCAGACACTCATTAAGCACTAATCAGGTGACACACACAGCAGTTGTAACTCTTAATAAAATACTAGAAATAAATAACAGTGAGTGTCAGACAAATCTGTTTAACCCAGTTCTGGACATTATAACGTCCACGAAGGAAGGATTTGATGCAGAATTAGTTTTAGCTAAGAGTATCTAACAAACCGGCAATCAAGTGTCGATAATTCGATATTTCCATTCAGGTGCTTGCAAACGGTCCCTTAAATGAGTCACCTATGTGACCAGGAGGCTCATGTTTTACTGCTCTTGATCTGTATAAATTCAGTTGCTATGATTGAACCTATAAGTGACATAGAATCCAACATTTGCAACCTACTGCACGTTGATAAAAGTATATGCGGTAGTATTTAAGTTTAAGTGATGTTTTAAAGATCCCATTTTTATTTTTTACATGTCTCCTCAATATGTCCTTTAAGTTTCAGCACAGAATAGCTCACAGATGGTTCATTCCACCATGGCTACAGTCTCGTTCATGTTGTCTCTGTCTCTGTGTCTTTAAATGCAAATGAGTTCCTTCTATCGGTGCCCTCTTTCAGGAAGTGAGGTGCAGGCTTCCTGTCAATGCCAGGGATGCCCTTGTGAAAATAGAGACAGGAGAAGCATAAGGCTGGTCCCCCGCTGGTAACAAAACTACACATGTCCAAGCGTTTACCCTTGGACCAGTGATGACCGGGGCTTAGCCCATAATCATGTCTCTGAAGAGGTTATAAACATGAAAGAAAAACTCCTATTCAGGGAGAAAATACAACAAAGGAGATGGTCTTTTATCATATTTTCTGGACCTCTACACACACTTGAGATATAATTGTGTTCCAAACTATGAAAAATTGGACGTGTCCCCTTTAAGAGGAAATATTGATTCATCTACTATGCAAAAGCCTCCTGCGTTACTTCCTGGAGCTTCATTCACAGGTGATACACTCACCCTGATGTCCTTGGGGTGCTCTCCCTCCGCTATCCTCACCATCCACAGAAACTTGTTTATGTCGTCGCCCGAGTAGCCGATGACGCCGCCAAAGATGATGAGCACATAGTCCACGTCCAGGGACCTCATGATCTGGTACGCTGCGCTCTCATTGGAAGACATGGCTTTTCCCACCTAAAAACAGCCAAAGTCACTTTATTTATTTAGAATATATTCTAAAAGGAGTGGGAGGAAGTGAAACTAATCTAGTCCCATTCCTTCTCCATCAGTTGTTTAACTTGAATGCTTCCACAAAAACAGAATAACAACAACAACAACCACCAACGAGGTGAGGCAGTAATTCTTAATTTAGTGCGATACTTCCTGTTTCATCCATATCTCTCTTGAGTATTATATTTTTATACATTTTCTTTTTTAATTTCATCAGGTCTGAGGATTGCTTCAGATCTATCTGTAACCCACTCCATAGTGAACACCACACCGTGAAACACAAAAGCTTTTAATTCTTGTGCGCGACCTGTGAATTTTAAAATTTCCTCTAAAAAAAGTTTTTGGATCAGTAATGAATTATTTTTGGTCCTGTACATTATTTGTGCTGTAACAATGTCTATGAGTTTTACAGTAAAAACAACACTAAAGAATATGTTTGTGCGATTTCTAGTTGATCCTTTCATCTACTATGACACCAAGAAATTTAATTTGTTGAACAACATCCACATGGACCTGCACCTTCACAAGACACAGACGTGGCAAAAAGGGGGAATTATTAAACTCAGATCCATCATCCGTCCTCTGTAATTTTCCATTTCTTGCGGACACATGCAAATGAAGAGACAATAGGCGGCAGGTAGAAAGCAGGAGACAGGAAAGCCGGGGAGGCTTTAACACTCAACAAAAAAGACACAAACATTCAGCGGCAGCAGAAAGAAAGAAAAAAATAAATCAAACCCACAGAATCTGACAGCAATTAACTGAAATCCCCCTACAGTGCAAATTCAGTCGGAAAAGTTTAAGCAAATAAGATTATCTGGCTTGTTGGATGCTGCGGTTTTATACAATGTGGCAATTACATAAAAACTTCACATGGAGGGGCTTGCTAATCATGCAGCGGCTGGTGGAGCAAATCATTTGTTTCTCTGTATGTGGAGGCATTCGTGAGTAAACAATGAGAACAGAGCAAAGAGGCGAAGACGGGAAAGAAAGAGGTGGTACCAGCGCGATGTGACTGTTGTTCCACGTGTTGTTGTCGACTAGCGTGGTCCTGTTGGCCATGCCGGCTATTTGGTAACCGTAGTCCCACCACGACATGACCCGCGCGTGCTCGTCCGTGTTCTGCCTCAGCCAGTAGTAGGCCTCCCTGAAGTCATCCAGGATGTTACGCGTCCTAAGAAAGGGAGTAAAATAAGGGTGACATGTGAACCGCGTTGGCAGGATATTTGGATCAGAATCAGAATTACTTTATTGATCCCAGGGGGAAATTACTTTTCGTTACAGCAGCTCCAACCCAAAGTGTACCAGTATTACAAAGAGACAATAAGGATAAGTAAGCAAATGTAAAAAGTATAGGAAATATATATATATATATATATATAACAATATAAAGGCAACAACGGCTGAAAATAGCAGTGATGTTCGATACCAGCGATTTCCTTTACGATACGATACTGAGTAAAATTCAGGCTGATATCGGTGATACTGATACCATGTGTAAATACACTCTAATGTGTCTGGTAAATCTAAAGAAAAGTAGTGTATTTCAAATCATAGCTTCATAAAGCATACAAGACATCAGAGTAATTTATTTATTTAAAACTGAAGTATATTGAGGTAGTGGCAAAGCTAATACAACAACAGAAAAATATATTTGAAAATATAGTTTAAAAACATTAAAAACAAATAAGTAAAATAAGAACACTATTAAAATAAATTACTGTTTAACTATTAAGAACTACTATAAAATGAGAACAAGCATCTTAATTCTAACACTGTTCTCTTCTCTTCTGTCTTCCTCGTCATAAATGCCTCATATTCTGTGTTGTGGTTTAACCTGAGGTGTTTCACAAGGTTTGTTGCGTTGCCACAACTCAATAGTTTGGTTACTTTCTGTGTTCCTACATTACCTCAAATGTCTGAAGCATCGAAAGTATCGATATTTTGATTTGAGAGTCGATTTTAGAGCATAAAGATCCGGTATCGGAATTATCGATATTTCAGTATCGATCCACACATCACTAGATTATAGATCATCTGTGTAAAATGTTTGTGTCTTAAATTCACTTCGAGGAAGCAGACATGAAATGGTCATCACATTACGTCTGTGTTTGTGTATTTCTGCTTGCGTGTGTGGTTGTTTACATGCATTCAAACTAAACCGTTGTCTCCTGCGCCTTCATTAATACATGTATGAGAGCTTGCATCTACCATTTACAATCGGCCGTCAACATTTCCTCCTCAGTGCTCTGAGGGAATTATCGCTGCTGTAAAATAACCTCAGAAGGAATAATAAATGAGCCTTTTGTAAATTCAGATATGGTCCACAGATGTTTTATCTGATCTAGAAAGATAAACAGTGAAATTAAAGCTCAGAGGTTCAACTTATCAATATTTCCACACACCACTAATGAAATATACATTGAGGCACTCTATTCTGCGTGCACACACATATGTGCTCATTTGCATCCAAGGTGGAGGAATGCATTCTTCTGCATTATAAACAACTACTGGGGATGTTGTTCTCCTCTTTGCATGTCATTTAAAATCATCAACACAAGAGCGTTATGTGAAGTTCGTACCCGTCGTGGTTGTATGAGGCAAGCACCACGCTGGGGCTGGAGTAGGCGTTGCTGGTGACCCACGTGCAGTGCACGGCAAACATCATGAGCAGCATCAGCATCAGCATGGTGACTATGGACTTGATGTTCGGACCCAGACCCTCCTCTGCCCTCTCCTGCTCCGACACATGCTTCCTCACCTTGCCCGCCTGCAGGGGGAGACAAACGCTACGCGTGAGCGCCAACACAGGCCGAAGCTTTCCACGAACATGAATTATTGAGGGGGGATCAATTATTAACGGAACTTATTGAGGGAAGTGTTTTAGAGCATCCCTCTTTTATTTTGTTTTTGTTCTGTGCGAGGACGCATCAGTGAGGATTGCGAGACGAACACGGTGATGAGTTAATGTTCTTTTTATAGCTGCTGAAAATCGCAAACACTGAACTGCAGAGGAGGAACATTATTAACACACTCAGTTGCTTCCGTTCACACTTGAACCGCTGCAAAAGTAGATGAACATAATGAAATTATATCACCGCCATTAAAGAGATGTTAAAAAGGGGGGAGAGAACAACTTATGTTGGTCAGACCCTTATAAATAGAAGCACTATAAACCTAATTATAGGAATAAACGGCAAAACAAACCAATGATGAATGAAACTGCTGATGTTTCTACTTCATTTGTGAATCACGAGTGAAGACAGAAAAAAGACACAGTGATCTCAGTCAGATACACTGAATATGGAAAGCTTAATTAAGTGGGCCAGCTAATAAACTAACCAAATGTGACTTGAATTAATTTAGAGGGAAACGCGAAGTAAGCAAACAGCAGCTTCAGTCCCAAACATCTACTTTAGACATTTGTAATTTTGCAAGCATGTGGTTTTAACATGCATTCCTGAGCGGAGCTGTGATTTCATTTAGAAGGATATTCTAGGAATGCGAGCTCGACTGGAACCGCCACAGATTTACTCAGCGGTGACTAAAGTGAAGCGGCTAAAATTACAGCCGGATCAGCAGCTGAATCACAGTTGAATCACAGTTTACCCCAACTGGTGGGGAGTGACGAGGGAAGCTGATAAACACGCAGCTGATTGATCCAAAAAAAAAATGTGGATTCGACCGCTACGTTATTACCTTGTCGTAAAGATTCCCAGAATTCCTCTTGTCGTCCTCGTCGCTGCTGTCCTCGGCGGGCGGTTTCTCCCTCTTAGTGTCGTCTCCCATGTAATGCTCGAAGACGCTGGAGAACGCCACCGCCGACAGCATGCACACCACCGGGGTCAGAGTCAGCATGAGACGCACCATCACCCCGGCAAAATAGACCGCGCTGATGGCGTACAGGGCCACTGGAAGGTGGAGGGGAAGCAGAGAGCGGTGCACGGGGCAGGGAAAACAAAGCAGAGGCAGGTCAGTTAAGGATAACGACGGAGAGAACATGAAGGAGACGGTGATAAAGACGTGTAACGGAGCATTGGGCTGTTAGGGTTTCAAGCATAATTAGTCTAAGTTAGCTCTGCAGAACGCAAACACCTAAACAGAGAGAGCTCTGGATGCACTTTGTCCTTGGAAAGTGTCGACCCAGCTCAACAGGTGCATGGCTAATCAATAGCTGTAATTGGCTAATTAAGTCTGAGGGAGAAAGCAGACTGCTGAAGGAGTCCTTCTAGCTCTTAAAGGTTCTCTGCCCTTGATCCACCCCGTCTCTCCACGTAAACAGAAAAGTTTTTCCGTCTCGTTCAAAGCCGTTTTAAAACTGGAGACACTGACGCGGGTGCAACTCGGACCGGGAGGCTCCCTCATGTATGTGCAACATTGTTTATATTCAGTTTACAAAGGCTGCATATTAATCACAGATCATCAAATAAATGAGAGTAACAACAGAGTAATCAGCAATTAAAGGACCGTCCCAGGTGAACCTATAAATAATGAATGAGTTTCGATGATGAATGAGGCGTTTGAGGAACCTCTCGCGCCGAAACGTAAACGTCCCATTTATTTTCTCCCTGCGCAGCGCGAGGGTCGGGGAATTCACTAAACATTTATCTGACAGATTTGATAAACTACGTTAAAAATGGTGGAATATTATCTGACTTCTAAGATGCGTTTCAGGAAGCGCGTGAAATTTTGTTATGTGACACTTTTTGTTTCCATTCCCCCTAGAAAAGCCCAAAATCAAAATGTCTCAATAAAAAAACTGGTAAGGGAAACACACGTTTCACATTTTGAAGATCATCGCTAAAACATTTTTACGCTTTCATGAGGTGGTTTTTCAGACATTATCGATATAAAAGTGTATCGCAAAAGTGCAATGGAAAAAATATTTTTCGAATTTTCCAATTGTACTTTATTGAAATTTCAGAAATATCGCTATTATTTAGCAAAACACCTCCTTTTAGACTAAATCGCCTGCTGGTGAACATTGATCCAATAAACTACACTGCTCACGTGTTTTAGATTCTCGATTGTGGTTCGTGCATCTAAAATTCGACTGAACTGCTCCTTTGGGACCTTTGGGCTCGCTGCTTAAATGCAAACAACACATGTACTTGAACATTTGTCAAAAAAAATATATCTGATAAATAAAGCTGGTTGGATTTGAAGCACCGTGTTTTTTTGTTTTGAGAAAAGTTTCCTATTGTGGTATTCACAAACTCGACCGGTAATTTCCAGTAAGGTCAGAGTTGTCTGCAGAAACAACGTAGGTGTTAAAAACATTCAGACTCATCCTTTCATTATGGCTTTGCATTTCCCACGTTACGTTACTTGGTTGTTAGTTTGCAAAACTGTTTTCGCGACGTGTCAGTGTTTTCACGACTTAACGACTGATGTTATCACTCTAACAGGACGTGTGCACACAACTTCCCATGTTATAACCACCAGCTCTAAAGTTCCATATGAAGGCAGCAGTTTCTGTTTTTCACCATTAGCCCATTAGCATGTTGCTAACTGCTAACTTCCTTTTTTTTTTTTTTTTTGTAATGAACCAAAATATACATTGGGGAAATAACACCTACATGAAAAGGGAAGTGATCACTAATTATTTAAGTTTTTTTCTATCCCAAGGCAAATTGCGCAATAGCTTATTTACTTTGAACCAAGATGGCTGCTATACCCTTAAAAATGGTGGTCATATCGTGAACTTAAGATCATTACGTGGGGAGATCACAATTTGTGTTCGCTAGCTAACTCCATAAAACCGTAGAACTTGTGTTTTTTACACTCATACGCTTTACGCATTTCTTTATTTCTCCTACCGAACACGCGTTCATCGTTGATGTTCTTAATGCAGAACCACAGGCCTGCAGGGAAGGTGCAGACCAGGATGTGGAGGTCGAAGAAGAAGGACACCCACGTCGTCGGCTGGTGCTCCGACACCGACGCTATGATTGGGATGTGGATCTTAGCATATCTGCGGAAGGAGGGAGGGAGGGAAGGGAGGGAGGGAGTGAGGGGGGGAGGGCAGTGGGAGGAGGACAGAAACGGGGAGGAGGGCGAGACAGGCAGGATGTAATTCATGTCGAGTTGGGCGCTCTGGGAGTGTAGAGACAAATTATACAATAGATCCTCCTGATTAACTCCAGACTTATGAGGAAAAAGAGATAATTTAGCTCCCCCACATGCTTATAGTAAAATATGAACGCATTTAGCCCAACCAGTGAGTAATGCTCTTCTCTTGCAGTCAGTTTCTCATCTGTGTACTCCCTCTTTATTCACCATAGGCTTTTACACAGCAGTTTTTATGCATTCCTAAATATTTCTCTCTCAAGTGTTCTGTGATTACAGCTGGGAAAAAGAAAACACACAGCACATTAAGGAATTAGTATCGGCCTCGAAAGCGAAGGAAGGAAAAAAAAAAAAAACACCCCATACTGCTTCAGTCAGCAAACTGAGGAGGGGAGGGGCGGATTGATCGGGTGAGCTGGAATATCAAACATGTCGCGGTGCGTTTGGGAGAACACACGGTGCCTGGTGCTTTCTGGAAGTAAGACAATAGTTCAACACAGCCTGTGCTGTACTGTTTTTTCCCCCTGGGACGATGCAGCGGGGTATATAGCAGTCTCAGGAAACACACACACACACACTCCCTAGACTGAACAAGTGTTTCATCGTCGGGGAAAAGTGTGAAGGTCAGCGTGGCTTACCCGGTGTCCCAGAGAGAGTAGAAACGACCACTCCACGGAGCGATGTATCCTGGAGACAGAAAAGACGATCAATAAGGAAATGCTTGTCTTTTAATTCGTTCCATTTAAGACTCAGAAAACAAGGAGTTTTGGTTGGTCTGCAGAAAATTTGTGGAGCTGAGTTACTGTACAGAGCTAGTAAGAAGAAGATTATTGGTCACTGTAAAATATACTGAAAATACTTTAGAAAAATGTGATTATTTATACGGCAACCACAATTCAGCTGTGCAGCTCTGAATAAATAAAACTCAAAAAAGTATTATTATTCGACCTGCTGGCCAGGAAAAATGTGCAGCAGAGATTGCCTGAGGACAATACACTGAATTTCTAAAGTATAGCGTTACTATTTAATGTGCTGAGAAGTCCAGTATAACATTAGGATTATAGGCCCTCTGCGACGACTTTGCAGCCACTTCGGCCCCGACCCTTAGAACGTATGTGGTGAAGGTTCAAAGAGACACCGACTCTCATCGGTTAATTCTTGAGTATAAATGAACGCTCGCACCAAATCTGAAGACATGTCCTCAAGGCGTTCCTGAGATAATGCCTCCACAAGAAGAACGGGAAAGACAAATGTAAGTAGAGACAGACACCTCGAACACACAATGCCTCCAGCCACGGGCATAGCAAATGTGGAGGCACGCAAAGATGTATAAAAATAGATATAATGTTGTAGGGCCCCCGAGAAATGGTCTTTTCTTGGTTTTTCAAAATTTCTTTCTCCATTATACAATTATAATTAACGGCTAGATAAATTAAGAGGAGGTTCAGAATATGTGCTGTTGAAGGGTTTCCTCCATAGGGTGCATGCGCTCAGAGCTTAGAGATAACATGAGGCCGGAGGGAGCTAGGAGGGGGCAGCTGATGTGGTTGAGGGCATCTGTTGAGGTTGCATCCTGGGCTCCTCATTCTGGAGGTTTGCTGAGAAATGGCCGGCAGGTTTCTGGATGCTTTCAAAAATATAAATAATGATTCACTTTTCTCAATTTACAAAATGCAAAGTGAGCGAACAAAAGGAAAATCTAAGTCACATCGGTATGTGGTGTTACTACCCTTTGCCTTCAAACCAGCATCAATCAAAAAAGTCAGGGATTTTGTAGCATCGTAGACGCAGTTGTCAGCCAAGGAAGCTTAGTGCAGAAGATGAAAAACACATCAAGCTTATTTCCCTTCGAAATTGTAAGCTGTCCAGCAGAGCCATCAGCTCAGAACTGGCAGAAACCCGTTGGGACCCAGGTACACCCATCTACTGTCTGAACAAGTCAGAAGCCAGAAGTGGTCTTCATGGAAGAGTCAAAAATCCATCCTCTGACATGGAAACAAGACCAAGAGACTCAACTATGCATGAAAACATAGGAAAATGGCAGCAGAAAGTCTTGGCTGATGAGTCAAAATTTGAAATATTTGGTTGTAGCAGGAGGCAGTTTCAGCTACAATAATGAGTGTCTGCAGGCAGCAGTGAAGCATGGTGGAGGTTCCTTGAAAGTCGGAGGCTGCGTTTCTGCAAATGGAGTTGGGGATTTGGTCAGGATTAATGGTGAGAAATACAGGCAGATAATTATCCACCATGCAATACCATCAAGGAAAAGTATGATTGGCTCCAAATTTATTCAGCAGTAGGACAAAGACCCCAAACATACAGCCAAGGTCATTAAGAACTATCTGCAGAGTAAAGAAGAACAATAAATCCTGGAAGTGATGGCCTGATCTCAACATCATGGAGTGTGTTTGTGTTTGAAATGAGGAAGCCTACATCCACAGAAGATGTGAGGTTAGTTCTCCAAGATGTTTGGAAGAACCTACCAGCCGAGTTCCTGCAACTGTAGAAGAACTGATGCTGTCTCGAAGGTAAAGGATGGTCACACCAGATATTGATTTGATTTAGATTTCTCTTCTGTTCATTCACTGCATTTTGTTCATTGATGAAAATAAACTATGAACACCTCCATTTTTGAAAGCATTCTTAGTTTACAGCATTTTTTCACACCTGCCTAAAACTTTTGCACTGTACATCTTGACTGGGTCACCACGCTTAGCTTGTACACTGTGACTTTGGATACAATGAAAAGGTTTTGAACACTATGGTGTGTTTATATTGGGTTGCATTGTGAATAAATGGACTGAAAGTTTTACCATCTTCAACATCAAAAAGCTGGTCAAAAAAAAAATAAAAAGTTTTCACAACTGAACTGCATATAGCTCAAGTTCAAAAGTAAGAAAAATCCTCAGAGTATGTGTCAAAGCTGAAAACGTCATCTATTGACGCTACTTAATTACTCGGAATTGACTTGTTTATAAATGTAACTGAAACCGTTTAAGCTGCAAATGAATCTGCACGGGGCATTTTATGTGCGCATAAAAATGTGTTATTTTGGTTCGAGCTTTGATCTCGAATACATTTCAGCTCTGAACTGTTGCCTGGGGGATCTCGCAGCCACTCAGACACACAAACGCGCGCACAGCTCGCACGTGTCCGTAGATGACACAAAAAAAAAAGAGGAGCAACCTTCATATTTCATATTTCAGACTTAGATTGTATAGCTGTGTTACGTCCTCTTCTGCTTCATAAGAGACTGCGACTAGCGAGTTTATTATTTTGACACGATCAATAAAATATATAAGGATGAAAAACTGAAGACACTCTGAACAAGAAGTTTCAAAGCACTAAATCAAAGCGAGCAAGAGAGCGATGTGAAAAAGTGGAAAAAGGGAGATGTTCTGAGAGGTGATTTAAAAGATGAAACAGATTTATCAAATCGATACTTGGCTCTGTGTTTATGATACTGAACAAAACAACCATCCAGCTACTGTGTTGTAGACACTTAAACGACGAAAACCAAACAGCCAGACCAGAGTGAGGCTTTCACGGGCCTCGCTGTAAAAACTGGCATTTCACCAAAGATGGCTGATGGATCACGTTTACCAGATAAAGCTAGGATCCTCAACAGACTGGACTTCAATCAGTTCTAAAGGAAGGAGCGTCTACACCCAGTCTGAGAGCAGCAACATTACTAGTAAAGTAATGTTTCACCATTTCTTTGCACCGGTAAAATGCCTGACTGGAGCACTTCCATGATAAGAAGTGACAGAAAGTCGGGTTTCTGGTTACAGTAAGAAAATTATGAAAAATGAAGTGAAGCAGCAGTTATATACTTTATTAGGTTAATAAATTCTATGCTTGTTAAGCTGCAGAAAAGGTGCGCATATGACACCAAAGGGACATCGGCGCCCTTCTAAATAAGATTTTTAGGGACCAGTCTAAAGTAATACACCACTAGATAGAGGAAGGAAGCAAAGTCAGTGAGACGACATAAAGCCTCTGTGGTCAAACATCTTTAAAAATGAACGTTGTGTACCCTTGCAAAAAGTTGAGCAAGATGTTGAATCTGATTCGTCAGCAGGAGACAAATAAAATCAATAAACCGCAAGGAGCCAACATCTGAAACAGGCCTGAGCCATGAGCTGTGGCCACAAACCCGAGCAGGAGGATAATGGAGAAAAACACTAATAAGGACAAAGTTCAACCAGCTGGCTGCAGCTCGACACATTAGGGTTCAACCGGGCCACGAAAACAACACGTATGTAAGACCAGAAGGCATTTGGTGAAGCACAATCCTCCACCAACGCTCAACTTTTCCATCTATCTTTATCCTTCTTTCAGAGCTGCACCGTATTTGTTTATCATTCGCCTTCCAGATTTAATCTTCTGACTAACACAGCGCTGATTACTGGCCCAGTGGGGGGAGGCCTGGAGGTCGGACCAACGGGGGTTAGAGCACAAGCACATTGGAACTTTTGGCTAAACCAAAAAAAACAAAACAAAATCTAACATGGCTGCGATCCCAGATCTGGATCACCATCAACTGATCCACAGCACAAAAGGCTAGTTATCCACCAGATCTCAGCCAAAATTCAGGGTGATTTATTTTAGATGCTCTGCTGGGACAGAGCTGGAAGAACGAGGGGGAAAACATTTCCAACATTTTAAAGTCTAAGCACTTTCTTAGAGTTTGGTGAGTGAAATGTTCTTCTTAGTGGTTTGGGCAAACAAGTATTACACCAACTGTGGTACATTTGGTTTTGGTTTTGGAAACTTTTATTGTATAGTGCTGATGAGGAAATCATTTCTATAAACCTATCAAAAGGTTTTATAAAAAAGATCATTTTTTATTCCAACTGCATCTCTTGGGGGCATTTTAAATGGATGCAGCTTATAAATCATCACAAAAACATCTGACTCGGTTTCCCAGATCAAAGCCGGACGTCTCAGCTTGATTGTTTTGTCCAAGTTATTCCAAGTTAAAAGAGGGAAATTAAAAGTGAACAATCACATTCCGGCTCTGCAATTGACTTAACCGAGTTTAACACGACTTCTTTTCAGTTTAAAAAAAAGGGAGACTAGGTTCACAATTGGAAACACCGACCTGTGTATGTGAGATAAATGACGGTGAGGAAGACCACGCAGGCAGCCAGAGAGACTCCGAGGAAGAAAAGCGTCTGGAACTCCTGTCTGGTCAGCCTGTCCTTCAGGTACTGCAGGAAAGCATAGGCTTGGAGGAGTGCAAACACACCTGAGAAAAAAAATAAATAAAAGGCACAAGCGGAAAGAGAGAGAGAGAGAGAAAGAAAAAAAGAGAATGAACAAACAAAGAAAGGAAACTCGCGGTGAATATTTGAAGAGGCCTCGATTGATGCCGCCTCCTACGGGGTACAAAGCAGGTTTACACGGATAAGAGACACCATTGTCATTTCAGGGGAGATTCTCAACAAAGCGGTTTGCGGTAGCCCCCCTTTGGCTGTTCATGCAGATGCGAAAGACAAATACTGCAGGACAACATATTTCAAATGCATGAGGCAGATTCGTGTAAATAAGCTCTTCTCTTTCTCTTCCTCTCATCTTACTTTTGCAGCTCCTTTAGTCACACACGGTCCTCCACTGCTTTGCTCTGTCATTTCCTCAGAGCTGTTTTCTCCAGTGCGTCTCTTTGTTTGTCTGCTGAATGCGATATAAAAATTGACAAGAGAAAAGCCTAGTTTCACTCTTTTTTTTTTTTTTTTTTTTTTGGGTGTCGCTTTCCATTCTTTCACAAATCATATGTGAAATCTCCTCCGCTAGCTCACCACCACCACCACCACCACCCACAGCGGGTCTCACCCGTCTCCAAGGTTAAGCCCCCGCCTGTCTCCCGGAGAGCCGGCAACGGCTCTAACATGCCTGTCACTCCATCCAACTCCGCTTTCCCTGCCTCGGGGGCCGACATCTCAACGGTACCGACAGGTCCGCGGCCCCGTCACTCTCTCCCCGTCTCCCACCGTGCTCCACGAACGCTTCCACCAGATGTTCTAAGCAGCTGCTGCAAAAATCACACTTGCTCTCTGAGATAGCGGGGAACCGAAAACAAACAAACAAACCGAACCAAAAAAAAAAGATAATTTTTGGTGGTGCAGTCTTCAAAGCGTCTCATAATGCTGTCTGTGTCGCAGACAGCGAGGAGAAATCGGGGACACTTCAATATACACCTGGTGGAGCGTTCAGCGAAATCTCCAAAGGGGCCCCCGCTCAGCTTTCTAAAGCTGCCAACAACTGTGAATGAATACACGAATCACGCACATACGTACGCGCCCATCCGTGCTGTCAGGCAGCAGATGGGCCTACTCGAGAGGCGCAACTCAACAAGCTTTAATAAACTACCCACAAGCCAAAATGAAAAGTACTTAAAGTGCGAAAACCCATACGGGCGGCATGTGAAGCCGCTTACATATTTCTGCTTTGCCGACGTCGTGTTTCTCCTAAAGACGGAGCGTGACGACAACGTCCACACGAGGGGATACAATTCCCTCATGTGCACATGTAGGTGTTTTGGATATCAAGCTGGTCGGGATAATAACATCTTTTAGAAATGCAGCCTTAAACTCCTTCTTGGTACACAACATTTGGGAGGGTTAAGGCAGCTCTGCATCCATGTCTTTATAACTGTACAGAGCCTGCGCAATTACTTCATATACACCAATCGGCCATAACATTAAAACCACAGACAGGAGACGTTAATAACATTAACCATTAAAAACGGTTTAGAGGCACAAGGGAGACCGACACAATATGAGGAAGACTGTCATAATGTTATGTCTGATCTGTGTATAATCTGCAACTTATGTAAATCTAGGTACATGTGACACAGCACAAATGAACTCATCGCTGCTTTAACAAAGACAATTATCCTTGTTCATCTATTTTTATGACCGACTCATGGCTTAGAACATGAGCTGTGATAATTTCCAAGAACCCGCCGACTTCATCATCAGTTGGCATGACATTCCTCGTTAAATTTTCTGGAGGGGAACCTGTTCTTCCAGGAAGAAAGCGGAGCGGGGAGGGCGAGACTTACCAGCAGCAGCCATGTGCTCGCTGGTCCTGATTGGTTGGAAGCCGACGAAAGGGATCTGCATCGACAGTATGAGCCCCACGATGTAGAAAGTGCTGTAAGCTGTAAGAAATAAAGAAAGAAAGAAAGAAAGAAAGATTAGAGATCAAACAGTCAAACAAAAATATAGCAGAATCAAGCTGAGGGAAATCAACCTCACTGGAGGTATTTAAAGTCCATTGATTTCCTGTGTCGTTCCCTCTGAGGAAGTAAATACAAAATACCTAATCTAATGTCATTTAGTGGGAAAATGGGCACCGGCGGGGTGCAGTGTGGCAGGGAGGCCTGGAGTGGGACGAGGGCACTGAGAACAGCGCAACTCCCACCTTTGTAGCTCGGAGGAACCGATTGGTACGCGCGCCAGCTTAATTAAGATTTCATACTCTTCCCGACGAGCGTGCCTCGTTTTTGAAGTCGTTGTGACCGCCCTCAGCAATCTCTTTTCCCCACATCTGCTATTGACTCAAGAATGAGAGAGAGAGAGAGATGAATTGTGAGGGAACATAGACTGCGAGGCATTTTATTAAACCGTTTTTTTTTTTTTTTTCTTTCTCCCCCCACTTTTTCTGTATGTTCCTTCGTTGCGACTGAGAGACACCTGGCTCCGGAGAGAAGAGCGGGGGATATGAAGCGAGGAGGAAGCACGGTAAGCAATAGAGCAGGTGCTATGTCTTATCTTATCTGTCATCAGAATGTGTCTACAAATGTTCTCCTCCTCCTCCTTTCATTTGTTACCGAAAAGGTGCATTTGGCTGTTGCACAGACTGCAGACATCCTTGAGAAACAGTCAGTACGTTTACATGCATGGGGGGGAAAAAACTAAACAAATTACTGCCTTAATCAGACTTTAACTGGACAACTTAAGCGCGTGTAAACACATTACTCCGACTAAAATCGGAGTTCTCCTTATCCGAATTAGACAACCAGATAATGCAATTGGAAATCGATTTTCTCCAGCATGTAAACGTGTTAATCTGACTTGGCATGTAAACCTGCTCCACGACAGCTGTGCTGTGCACGCAACTTAACGTAAACTTGATTGATTGACTGATACATCGATACATCGGCCAATATTTGCGTTTTTTGCTGGTAGTGGTATCGGCTGTTACACAGATGTGTTCGCCCCGCCCCCAAGGCAAGATTTACAGACAGGCGCATCCACGGGCAGCCCTGTTCTGCTGTAAATGCTGCGGACCCGTGCAGCCCATACATTGACGCTCCCACACTTGCAGAGCTGGAAGCTGGAAAATGCGTGTACTCAAAGGTGTGTCGAGTTACCCCTTTTATTGTTATTTATTTTAAACAGCCACCGTACAAAGATCCATCTACTATATCACTCAACACCAACACATTACAGTCATTGATTTTTCTCTCTCTCTGGCAAACTAATAGTGCAAGTTGTCAATCAACCACTGTCAACAGTTTATTTTGGAGCTGTTGTGCTGTTGTTAGCAATTTGGTTGGAATATGTGTTGATGTTAAAGCCAAGGTGTAATACTGACTAATACTGACTGTAAGCTAAACATACTTGGCTAAAAAGGACCACGGGTCAAGGCAGACTCCAGCTCCTAGCTGTGATGTCCATTAAGGAAGTGATTGAGAGAGTCAAGCACAAAAAAAGTAATTGACAGATTTGCGTCTCTCAAGGTGAGGCAGCATAAACTAAAGGCTGCAGGGTCTGTTCAGTCCAAAAATGAGAGACATAGAATAAAATGATGTCTCTCTGGCAAGGTTGCCTATCTTTATTGACCTTCATATCTCATATTCATATCTTTTCTTTTTCTCCATTGCATACAAAGGGCAGCATTCAGAAAGTCGGATTTCGCGCAAAGCTCCATTAAGCCGTGCATGTAAACGGAAACACTGAAGGAAATTTTTCCAGCTCGTCTAATAAACCTTGGTTCGTTAAGTGGAAACACGTTTGGAGACAGAGTATAGGAAGGCCAAAGCCCTCTCGTTGTGAAGAGGCTTAAGTGCAACATATGCAGAAATTACTCTTGACCTGGTGTCATTTATCTTGACCAAAACAGAAGAGCCCGTGGTGAGCTCGGGGCTAAGCTGACGGCCTTATGTGTGGATGGTCTGCTCTCTCCAGCTCCAGCTCTCTAAGCCAACAGATAATGTGCCAGAGGGGTCACGTGCTCTGTGGGATATCAAGCCTGCCATCTTCGCTATCGCTCTAGTAGACACGAAAAAAAATAAATAAAGTAAAGAGTATCAGGTAGCAGGTGGTAGCATTTGCAGTTAAGTGGTGTGTGGGCGTGTGGATGTCTGCACCGCTGATGATGGAACGCTTGCTGTTGTGCGAGAGGAGCACAGGGCGGTGCAGGGCATTTCAGCTTGTTTTGGGGTCAAACACTGAGGCAACAATGCCGCGGTAGTCGACGTCCGTGTGTTCATTTCAAACATTTCTACTGTAATGAGGGGGGGAAACTGAAGACAGTCTCTTTGTCAGCTGCTGCATATGAGTTTCAAGACCAAGTCACACAGTGAGAGTTATTGTTGGTTTAATTGCTTCCGTCTGTGTTAAAGAAAGTGTGTGTGTGTACCTTACCGATATAGACTCTTCTGCTGTAGCGTTGCATCAGCAGCAGCACGAACACATGCAGAGGAATCAGGTTGATGATGAACACATAGCCTCCCCATGCTGACACCTGGAACACACGCACACAAAGATGTGTCAGTAAACATGTGGTGGATACTGAAAGTGGAAATAGTTTTTATTTAGATTTAGATATTTCACACCTTCAATCCTTGTTAAGATGCTACAGTAAAGAAATCTAATTCAAATGAGAAGAGATTCACTGTTTGCATCAATGAAGAAACTAAATCCACAGTTTTAAATATGAACTTGAATGATGTGATCTCTTCACTAAAATGTGTTGGATTCATGTTAATATGTATTTAAACAAATTTAAATTTTGGGGGGGAAACTATATGAAAAATGTCTAATCACCCAAAGAATTTGCATAACTGGTTACTGGTTTAAATAAATCCTCGTTTGTCAAGTGTGTTGTGCCATGCCGTTGTAAAGATGCTTGAGAGTCACTGTAGATTGTGATTTCAGCGCCGTTTGTTGCCCACAACTCCCGCAGAGGTGGACCGCCACAATCAATGTTTAACCCCTGGAGGCACCGAATATATGTGCACTGGAATCAAGCTGCTAGACGTTTCTTTATTTTTTAATTTAACCACTCAACTTCACATCATTTCCTTGCTGCACTCACTATTGCATCAAACTGTGTTTATCATCAATTATCCTGCCAATTACTTTGACTAATACTCAGCTAATTGCTTAGGCTATAAAACGCTAAACAATAGTCTGTGGCAGTTTCCGAGCGCCTAAGGAAACGTTTCCAAGTGGATGAGAAGAAGATATCTTATTAAAGAAAAGCACGCCGCTATAAAAAGACAAACGAACGTACATAGAATCTATAAAAACTAGGCAATAATACTTTACATGTTAGATGTAAAAATGTGAGATGCACCAATAACTTTAAAAGCTCCACTAAAACTGTACTTGAAGCGTTTTTGAGGTCTGCTAAGCATCACGGCCTGTGGATGGATGTGGATGTGTGGGCCATAAAACGACTCCACAAAAAACATCACTGACAAGTTTTCAATTGCCTGCACTTGTCTGCAGCAAAGGGCAAATGGAGGTAGTGAGAGCACCAGACAGAGAGACAGAAGAGGATGGCGTGAAAGAGAAAGTGAAAAGTGAAAGAGTACAGAGAAACCACGGTCTTCAGACGGCAACAGAGACGAGTGAAAAGCAGCTTTGTGGTAGAACGTGAAACCCAGATTGAGGCGGGGACAGCGGAGAGTGAATGAAACAGGAAAGTGGATTGCATATATACGAAAATGGTTTGATCCTTTCACAACAGTTTCTCACAAAGAGCCCAACTGCGCCTGAAAAGTACAATGAATGGAGCGTTTATTACACCACGGCAATCACAGGAAAACAGGGATGTCATGTCTCATTGATAAAAAGTAATATCCCACGTTAAGGTAAAAGAAAAAATAAATAAATGTAGATAAACTCCTTGCTGGTGCAATGATCTTCAGGCAGTCATTTGCATCTGTTCTCTCAGACGGTGACAGACAATTAGTAGCATGTGAACCGTAACTTGAACGAAAACCAGAGATGCCTTCGATTTTTGAGACCGCGCTGACACTGGGATGTCAGATCGAGCCTCCGTCAGTGATGTTCTGGAAACTAATTGAAAACATAACACACGGGAGAAACAAAGCGACAGCGGCTACCAGCTCCACAACAAGCCTAAACACACCATGTCTGGCTGCGATCGTTTTAGCAAGCGTGCGTCGAGTTACGCCAACCAGAGGATGCACTGCAGCAGGAAGTGGGGGGGAGTGCGTGAGAATTCCCCACTTCACAACATTTAACCAAAGCTAACAGCGATTTCCTGACAGCATCAAACGCACTTTATCTACATGAATCACTCTAAGATTTTTATCCGAACCTCCTAAATAGAAAGCAGTGCAGCTTTAAAGACACGTGGCACAGAAAGAAGATGATTTTCGTTAATTCCCAAGGATTATACCGCAGTAAACCTAATAAAACAGGCTCTTTGAAATATTGATCCCTCTGAGTTAGACTCCTTGACATTAGTGAGGTGCATTATTGATTGAGAAAGTCAAAGTTACATAACGCTTTTTCTTAGGTCCTTCGAATAGAATAAGGAAGGTCACTGAATTGGAGAAAGAGAGTAGAAAAGATCCCCGTCGCCATTATCCAAAAGTGTTCCTGCCACGGTCGAACAGCTCAACGAGACTGCAAGCATTTCCAAATATGAGCATGATTTAGTCTGATCTATTCTTCTGTTGCAGAGTTTTCCGTGTTTATGAGATTGTGGGTTTAATTCTGTAACATAGCGCCAAAAATCGACTTCTATTTCTAGAAGAAGAGTCGACAGCTACGCTAGCAGCTCTCCGAGACCGTATTTAGCCACAGCTGTGCCCTGAGCTAAACGCTAACGTCAGCATAATAATAAACACTCAGAGGCATAAAAGATCATGTATGTGTCTGGTGGGAATAATTTTGCCATGTTCACCATCTTCCGCTCGGTGCGTTAATGTTCACAATATTTGTGAATTTCGCTTTAAATAGGTAATAGGTAAAGATGATGCTGAAAGGAATCCGCCAACATAAACTGAAATGATAACAATTCATCCCCTGGGCACCATAAAGTGCCGACAATTTACATGGTAATACATTCAATAAGTGTAGATAGATTTCAATAAAACACTAAAATGTCAGTGTTAGAGGTAAGGTAATGGATCATCAGCGTATATAAGCTTCGTCCTCTAGGGATTTCAAATGTGTGTTGAGAAAAATTATGACAATGCAGTTAATAGTTTAGATATTTTAGTGAGTGAACGAGCCTCACAGCCGCCCCTGGGGTCCCACCCACAGTAAAATTGAAAATAAAATAAAATCCCATTCATAAATTCCTTTCAGATATCATCCTGCTAAAGTCAGAGGACGGCATCTCTGGCATTCAGCAAACCGCACGATGCAACTTGAACACACCTTTGCCCTCTGGTCACATTAGAGGATGATGCAAAGCTGAATGCCCATGACCAAAAAAAATAAATAAATAAATAAATCTCTGTGCGCAAGCATGAATGAGCCGTTTGAAATTATGGTTCTAACAGCGAGCCCTGTGCCCAAGCCGCAGGGTAACGGGAGAGGGCAGGAATCAGAAAATGTTTGGAGCCAAGTCTTTTAGCCGTTATCGCTCTCTGCATTTTATACCGGGCTTATCTGATGACCACAGGGCCACTTTGAAGAGGATATAGAGAACACAGCAGGCAGCAGGGAGAAGGGTTTTAGTGTGTGTGTGTGTGTATTTGCGTGCACAAGTGCTTGCTACATGCTCTGTTGTTGGGCATTGCTCGCTATTTACAGAAATTAATATGTATGTTTATACGTGTGACTATTTGTTGATTTTGTAGTTCATTAAGATGGGACGTCTTTAAATATTTAAATATTCTACATCAGGCCGTATGTCTAGATGGATCTGCCACATCGACATCATTAAAACCGCTCGACTCATACCAAGTAGGAGTCCCCTGTGCTGCCAAAACAGCTCTGAGTGGCATCGACACATAAGCTCTGGGGGTGTCTTGTCTTGCACCGGGATACTTGGGGGCCCCGTGGGTTGTTGAATGAAGCCTCCATGGATCGCGATTGCTGCAGTGCATCCCATGAATGTTCAATCGGATTGGGATCAGGGGAGGTCTGGAGCTCCTTGTGGTCCTTGAACATTTCCCGAGCAGTTATTGCTCATTGGCAGGAAGCACTGTTCTGCTAGGGGGAGGCCAAATGGATGTCAGAAACTAAAGTTTCCTGGCTGAACACTGCATTGTAATGTTCTCCACCTGTCAGTGGGTTTATTCTATGGCTGATGGCTGCACTAGAATATGAAAATTAAATGTGTAAGTGCATGGCTGTCTACGCAGCCAGGTGCTGCTCACTTCGGGCTACACCTTAGGCAAAGGCCAAACTTCCGGCTTGTTTTTCACGCTTCATTGATCCCACAATAATATTCCGCCGCACTTATGAGGTTATAATGGAATCCCGATACCGTGAATGTTCATACAAATTTAATGTCAATCCGTTCAGCAGCTGCAGCTGCAGAGATATTCTGGTGTGGGTGGAAGAGGTAGAGCAAACAATCCACCAACATCGCCATCCCCGCCACGCCATTAGCGCAGCAAAAAGAAGTCAAAGCAAGAAGCATCTTTTAAACAGAACTTTGTGTTCAGAACATTCGATCAATACTTGACCCCGATGTTATGGGTTATTCTGCTAGAGGCGGCAGTGGAAGGCTGAGTGAGAAGAGTGGAACTGGACGGGAACTGAACTGACAGGTATTGCAGCTGATCCCTGATGCATGGATCATTCTCCCCTTCACCCCAGCCTCACCAATTCTGGTGTCACTGGTAAGTAGTTGAAAAGAGGATGCTGAGCAGCGACCAGAAAGGTTCCTGTGGCTCCAGTACATCGGTAGCTGCGACCGTTCTTCTTCCACGTTCACACGTAGCAAAACAATCTTTTTCTCTCCGGGTTTCCTTGGCGTTGTGTCAAGAATTCCTCCATAAAGGTGGATCCATTGCTAGTTGTAGAAAGCCTGTAGTACATATCCCAGGGGAATGCATGGCACGGTTTCTGCTACAGAACTCAGGCAAAGAAAAGAAGAGGCGGAGCATGTGCATCAACCCTGTGGACCGTATACAAACATACAGTCTGTAATCCTTTATAGCTCATGGTTGTGGCGAAGCATCTATCTACTGCCCTGGCCGCCCAGCTAGGGTCAATATCTGACGCAGCACCGTCACAGGCCTGTAGTCCATCACTGATGTTGTTGTTGTTGTTATTTGACAAAAAGAATCCGCCGCACAGGCTCCGTATTTTCCTTTTTCACCCTGGGACCTGGATTCACGAGGGTGCGGTTCCAGTCACAGAACGTTCCGGATCCGTCATGGACGGACCCACAAAAATCAGATTTCTGTAAACGTGGCCTTAATCTCATCTCGTCACCCTGTCTTCTTCTTCCTCCTCCGATTATACCAGCATCCAGATGGAGGATCCTTCCTCCTCTGTATCTGCCTTACCAATGTGACATTCATCGAAGCCCCATGGGAAAACGCAGCCACGGCAATAACCTGATTAAACTGACAGTACAAAGCGGAAGGGTGGTTAAAAAATGCAAGACGGGTCAACCGGTGGGTGTCACATTCTGTGTGGTAGACCAAAAAGGAGACAGCGCGGCCTGTCAGAAACCCGGCGGAGTTGATGGAGGTGTGCGGTGCAAGTTTGTTGCTCCGCGCGACTCATCTGCAGATGTGGGTGGGCTGCAGATACAGCACAGAGAAAAATCCCATCATCCAGGAGAGGCGAAGAGCAGGTGTGAAGGAGAGGCAGAGGTAATAAGGAGAAAGCAGCGTGGAGACTCAATGTTCCCACTGCTCCCAACTAGGACAGTGTGGAAGTTACACATCACAATAAATTCCCTCTCCATCTCTTTGTCATTCAGGATTTCTCCCCATCTCTCTGCCCCATCTATCCTTCTCCTCCTTATCTGTTCATACCTCTCTGTCCCTCTCCGCTCTGTTTTGTCTGCGACTCTATTCATCTCTCGTCACTCCTCTGCCCCCTCCTCTCGTCTGTCTAGTCCTCAATAGACCCTCCCCCCTGCCCACACTCCCCACCCCCACTTGAATTCAGTGTGATCGATGAAGCTGGATTTCAGTAATCTGTTTCATTTGACATCTGCCTCACTGGCGGCCACAGAGATTTGGCCTAGAATGAGGAAGAATCTGGAGATTTTCATGGGTTTGCTCCCTCACACAATCACTGTGGCTCCTCTCTCTCTTTCTCTTTTTTTATCTTATCTCGCTCATCCACCCCCTGATGGGTTTGTGCCAGAATTCATAAATAATGCACAAAACACCGGCTAAACAGCTCCTCCCAGTTTTTTGTGCATTGCCATGTCACTGCCGGACAAAGGACAGCCGCTCTGACAGCACCATCTCGGGGACGGGTTTATTATAGAGGACTTGTTGTGAATCGGAACGAGCTTTGTGTAAAGTGGGAAGAAAAACGCATTTAGTTCCAACACCTACAGGCACACATTGGACCCTATGTGCTTTGGTACAGGGACTGTATAGTGTTCAAATATGGCACCACCGCTAGCATTTAACACAAGACAGCTGCAGGAACAAAATAATAACTTCATAGTATGGTAAGGCCTGAACAATATGATGAATGTGATGAATGATGCATGGTTCATTATCTTAGTTTGTTAATGATGGGCAATTAATTCTATCAACAATGAAAGGAAATGGGAAAAAAATATCTCTAACAAGTTCTGAGATGCATAGTTTTGTTTGTTCTACACAAAAATATAATACCAGAGGCACTGATGAATAATTATACGCTTTTGTTGATTGGCAATTCAATTAATGGAAAAGTTGTTACAGTTCTAAATTAAACCAAACCCCACTGAGAAGATCCCAATCAAAGGATTAATCAGTTCCTCAATCAGTCTAAATCGTGTCTTCAACGTTTTCTTCAAGGGTCTTCAACGTTTTCCAGCCCAAGGATCCCCAAACAGATTAAGTAGGGACGCCCTACCTTCTATATGTGTTCTATATTAAACTCAGCCTTGTGCTATTTATAAATGTACATTATTATTATCATTTTGCATTCAATATTAAGCTGTTCAAATAATACGCAGGTCCATTATTATCCACATTTATTTCAAAAGTGCATCAGTAGGGTGGCCGTGCCAGAGCCTTGTAGGGTAAAATTAAATAAATAAAATGTATAAAAAATGTCCAATCAACCCCCTGTTGAAGGCCTATGGTATAAATCAGTCGTCTGTTAGTGTGAACGCTGTGTGTTTGCGTCAGTGTTTACACGTGTAATATTCTTACCATGTAGAAATAGGAGAGGCAGCAGCCAATGGTCCAGAATACTGAGCCCGTCTTCACCGATTTCACCTTGAAGAGGAAACAGAAAACAGAAAAAAAATAAAAAAAAAAATGATTCAGGAGTCACAGCGGTGTGTGTTGTCCAAACATACTTCAACTTCAAACGTGTTGACCCACAGTTTGTCTTTTCAAGGACACTGGAAAATAAAGTTTGCTGCACACTGTCAGCAACCAACGACGCGGCTTCTCTCCTTCACCAACACCGACACTCTCACGTCAACTTATTTACAGTTAAAAGTGATAAAAAATGCTCATTTTGTTGATGTTTAGATGCGATTTAATATTCGCCGCAGATGTGAGACATCCAGCTGAGATAAGAAAGAAAGAGAAGAACCGTTCAGACTAGACCATCAACAACATCCTGTAAACAAGCTCTGCTTCCGAGCCCTCGGCTGATAAAGCAAGCAAGTGTACACATTAACATTTAAAAACCCACTTACACGCACGGACAAGAGGAGATGCCAAGGTGGCGCACCCCGACTCAATACCCGGCGAAAGAACCAACCTGCTGCTTTGTACTGTAGGTGTATGAAACAAAAATACTTGACGGGACAATTAAGCCTCGTTTGGCCGAATTATTCTTCTCTGAGGGTGAAGAGGTAGCTTTAATATTACATACCCTGCTCATTGATTTTAATCCTGCTCAGAGTGCAAACTGTAGGTCTGGCCCTTTTTTTTTATAAACTCATGTGGCAGCAATAATTACAGCAGCAATTACCGACTGTTTTTGGCTGGCGCATTGATTCTATAATTTAAGTCTAGTCAGGAGAGACACACTGCTTTTTAAAGGGGGAGTTTCCAGGTATCGAGCTGCTCTACAGGGCAGAGTTTTGACCAACACGGTGTGATTAGCAAAAACGAAGAAGAGGAATTTGTTAGCTCCATAAGTTACTTGACTTTAACTGAACATGTGAAAACGATTAAACAATTAATTAAGAAAATACCAATGGGGAATCATGAACATTATGAGAGCAAGACCCCAAAAATGAGTCTTCAAATGAGTTGTTCTGTTGACACATAACAATGATGTTGCAGGTATCATTACATTAAAAGCAGAAACACACAAGAGGCTGCCAGTATTAACATATAATAATATATAACGGCCAAATACTTGGTTCCCCCAGGGCCGGAGATTATAAGGGGATGGGAGGTGGTTGTCAGAAGTCAAACTGTAACTTTTCTATTTAAGTTTGGGGCCAGACTTGGTGTGGAGCCCTTTCAGATCACAAAGCTGGATTATACATCAGTACAAAGATGCTATCTATCTTTGCTACAACCAGTTTGAGCTCGTTCTCATACCCTTTCACGGGGCTGTCTGAAGGTTATGACTTAACCCTTTATAATTGAACGGATTACCGGAGATCCGTTAAAGCTCGTGGTATTTGAATTACCGCAACTCACAGTAGTTTGCGCTATTGACAAAATTTAGAGTGATGGCTGAACACTGGGATGTTGTTGCTTTTGTCTGGAAGACCTTCATGACATCTCAAGGGCATAACTAACTTTGTTTTTACCAACAAATTCCTCCAAACAACTCACTCTTCCTTGGTCTCCCCGGTCTGCAGCCAACAGCAGCGATGCATCACTTCCCAGTGTTTGAATTTTGTCCTTTCTTGAGTTACGATACTGCAAATACCTAACATTTTATTTTTTTTGAATGTTTAGGTCTTAAAGGGTTGAAATTAGACTAAGTTTGGGGTAAAAACTTAGACGAGACAGCTGAAATTAGGCTAAGGGGCTGGGGAAGGCTGTGCGTGTGCACTAGCAGATATAAATGGGCCGGACAAAACGCTAGAAATACCTCTCAGTATATTGCAATATAAATTTAACAGCCCCACAAAAAAAAAAGAGCACACACTTAAAGCGACACATCTCAAACGGCTCCAAGGCAAACTGAACATTACAGCCTTCAACGTGGATTTAATATAGAACCGCGTTAGTCCTAGATATACAGTATATACACCCCATAAAGTGGGACCTGAGGGCGCACAGCTAAAACGCAGAGCCACCAAAAACACCTGTTTCTACGAACGGTCCCGTCCTACGTCAGCTCCTTTTATTTCAAAGTGAAAACAAAGAGAAAGGGATGACAGCAGCTACTGTACAAGCCGCTGCGTCCTCAAACAATATTCCCAGTCACGCTGTGCCAAAGCAGCCTCGTGTCGACCATTCAGTGGCCGACGTTCAACTGGTGCCTCGGCCCCCTCTCTTCCGAACGCCCTCCCAGCCTCCGTTCGCCATTGTGAGGACACAGAAGTCACACAGTGCGACGCCAGTCCTTCTAATTAAATGTGAGCCGAGTGCAAAAAAAAGCCGAATTACTGTTACAACAATGTCGGCGCGGTGCACGAGGTTAAGAGTGGATGAGCAACCGGCTGCGCGCGTGGTCGAAGAGTTATGGCGTTAAAAAGAACGGCTCTCCCGTGTGCGGGAGGATTCAATTATAGATTGTGGAAGGGGCGCGCGAGTGTGTGCGTGTTTGTGGGGGGGTAAACACAGAGATTAAGGGAGCGGAGTTGAATGGGTTATTAGCGGATAAAATGAAGAAGCCGGATAATGAAGATTGGGATGAGACTTGAGAGAGCAGCTCTGTGCGTTCTACTTTTTTTTTTTTTTTTTCCCCTTCTGTGCCGTGTGGGGGAGAGGACGGGCGCGAAGAGGCGAGGGAAAGAGTGGAAGAAAGGAGCGAGCGGTAATGAGATGCAGGGAGGGAAAGTAAAAGGTGGGAAGAACAAGAAAAGAGGAGGCAGGACGCTGGAACACGGCGAGAGCGAGAGAACGGCGCGGACAAAGGAAGACAAAGACAATTAAAGGGAGACGAGATGGAAGAAAGGCGAAGGGGAGGAAAGGAAAATGCAAAGACAAATGTGGGTAAATGAGACTGATAATGGGAAGCAGTGGGGCATGGCCGGGATGATTGTTTTTCAGGGCCCGTGCCAAATAGAACAGAGGATGTGAGTGGCGGCAGATGAGCAGAGGGGGATTTTATTTTATTTTATTTTATTTTCTCCCCCGTGCCATCGCTCCACTGGTGACACGTCACCTTAAGAGGCAGCGATGGCTGCTGCGGAGGAACACCTGGCTCACTCGGAGATGTATTGTTCACGCATACAAGATGACAAGAGGCCATTATAATGATGCAGAAACAAAACAGACGACCCCTAATACACAGGCAGGGGTGAGACGAATGGTTATGGGTCTGCGGATGACTCCCTATAGGTCAAACGGCGACGTTATGATCTGGCACTGACTCATAGCTCAGATGAATTCAAAACACTTTTTCACTGATTAACTCAGGGGGGAGAAAAAAAAAGAACTGTGTCAAGCGTGGGTGATCATTTTTATTATTCAGCTGTTTATGCCTCAATATAATTCATTCAGATTCAATGCAAAGTCACAGGCAGCCTCTTATAAATATAACTCAACTGCAGCTCTCTGCAGAGTTTCAGTCCTCGCCTAACTAACCTTTCCCGTTCAATCTTAAATATGAGTTAGAGAAGACAAACTGTTTTGGTTGGGTTCCTCGGGAGCTGCCGTGGCTTTATGTTTCATTCGTTTTACTCAAGCATTTAATACGTGTGGCTTCCTACCTGTCACTAGCTTAAATTAACCCTTTAGGGACACACATTTTGAATTACGTCCCTGTGCCCCTCAGTGAGGTTGAGAAGCACGTGGTTTTCGTCCAGAGATCCAGAGAAGATCAAGGAAACATTCTCAGGTCAAATCAGGGTCAAATGTGGTCTACAAGGTCCATCTCTGCTTTAACACTGGAGGAACTGCTTTATCAGGTACCATGAAGAAGTGATCTAATGCTGTCTACTGTGGTAATGTGTATGTTGACAAATGCCTGAATTGGGCCTTAATGTTCTAATTAGAGATCAACCGATATGGATTTTTTTTGGACATATATTTTTCTTTTTTCTTTTTTTTACATTACCATTGGCTGATACATGCTGCCGAGGTTTTTGAGCTGATATTTGGAGCCGATACTGATTTTTCTTCCTCCATTTACATGATAAAAAAATGACACAAAGGTCACAAATATTACAAGTTTTTAAATTTAAAAACTCAGCTCTTATTTTTAGGGGTGCTTGAGTAAAAGTACAAGTACTCTGCTAATTGGGGACAGGGAATGTATGGGCTGCACGGGTCCACAGCGTCTACAGCATATTGACTGTATCCACCAGCACAGGGCCGTCTGTGGATGGATGCACCTGTCTGTAAATCTTGCTGGGGGGATAGATAAATAAATACATCGCATCCGTGTATCGTCCAATAGCCGATACCAGTAAAAAACGCAAATATCGGCCCAATATATTGACTTGCCGATATATCGGTCAATCTCTAGTTCTAATGGTCTAAATACATGTTGTTTACCACTTAAGGGCAATGAGTCATATATGGTAAATTCATTGACACTGATTTTATACATGGATACATGAAAAATGCTACAAAAGTAAAAGTAGAATTTATCATTTTTAAGCATTTCAATAAGTGCATTATGAGGTTAAAGAGATGGAAAATCTCCTTAAAACGTGATATAAAAACTTGTACTTCGTATGGATTTAATCTCCTACATCTCGAAGCGTGCACACATTTCCCCAAGTTGCTTGGCTGTCCCCTCGAATGGAAGCAGCAGCAGCAGTTCGGTTTCACTCTGCTGAGCCAGTGCACAGCCGCGGAGACACCGGTGTCCTATTTTGACTTTAATTGCAGACACAACAGTCGTGCCCAGGCAGCCACCTGGACGGCAAACCGGAGGTCACCGCCAGATCAGCGAGAGCGAGCGGGTTGAGAAAAGCTGTCCGCGAGCACACCCCCGGCAGTGACTCATGCTACCTTGAAACCGCACGCGGAGATGCACCCATGCACAATTTGACAAAGTGACACAAAGTGGGACGGCTAAATCCTCGGATGGATAAAAGGTCCCTTCCAAGCCGGCGGCAACTGCACTGCCAATCGCGTTACACTGTGACAAACAGCAGCGAGGCGCGGCATGACCTGCATTACTACCACCACCTGCATGAAAGCTTCCACCGCGCGGCACGTCTTCACACATGAGTGAAAAGTGAGATCAACAGCTTGAAGGTTACAAAAAATTTGAACAAACAGCACAAGAGCCACGGGTAATGCTTAAGACTGCCTGCGGCATGAATAATGAAAGCTATTTTCTGTCAACCCGCTGAACCCAACCGATCTCGGACAAGGGTAGTTAAAAGTGCCAGCTAATCAGCCTTTCTACCAATGGGCGCTGCAGCCATTCAGCAAATGGATCATGTGAAGAAAATCCCTGTAGGATATTTCCACAAGCAGATTACAGAAAGCATTTTCACAGCTAGTGTTTACTAATCATGATTAAAAAATAAAAAAGGGGATGAAAAACTGACACTGATCAGGAGACTCGTGCAACTTTAAACTGAAAATGGAAAATAAATGGCAAATGTTAATACGGCTGGCGTCTTCCGACTGTCTTTCTGCAGCTGCTATTTCCACTTACTGTCAAGCTGTGTGTACACCGAGCTTCATATACAAAACGACTCCAAGTTTAATATCAAGCCTTTTATAAATAGCGATAATCCTCGCGCACACACATCATGAACACATCAAACTCAGTTCCCATGTTTACCAATTAAGCATCTGCAGCGACCGGGAAAACATGTCTTCGCATTAGTTGCGCGGACAGTTTAGGTCCAACGGTAACCTGAATTTGCAACGGAGCGCTGTGCAGTAATTGGCTCGAACAACAACGAGCTGAGACGGAACATTTATCCCGAATGCTAATGCGCAGCGTTATACGGCCTCCAAATACATATCTGCATAATTGTGTGACTCCTGCAGGCCTCGCACTGTTTTAAGCATTGGCAGGATTTTTTTTTTTTATGAGCTGCAGGTGGTCACATTACACCACTGGTGTAATAAATAATATAAATAAATAATGGGTTATATAAATATGCTATATTTATTCAAGTCAGCTATGTTGGATGTGAACCAGCTTCCTACGACCACACGGCTACAGTCGGTCAATAATAGACATGTGGCTCCACGCACGGCTCCAATGGGATTGTGGCATTGGATCATGTAATAGAGAAATTGAGAGAAATTGAATGCACCTTGCTAAATAAAACCATATGAGAAACTCTAGCAAAGGAGTAAATCGAGGTTGATGTTTTAATATCTATATTTATTTTACGATCTTTACCATCTGTCTGTAACGTCTGGCGTTTTAAGACAAAAATAATGGCTGGTGACAAAATACCTATGTAGCATTAAAGCTGTAAGGCAGTCACGCCGGTGTTTACGGCCAATAAGTGATTGGTATTCTTTCCCTTTTCTATGCGTGTCTGGGAGAAATCGTCGCAGGTGGGAGCAGCTGGATCCTTGCAGCTTCAGCTTTAATAAAAACAGGCCCATGCGAGTCGCTACCGGCGAATAACTTCCCCGCAATCAATTTTGTATTTTGCAATATTGAATTTGCACTCACTTAAAAACGTCCCGTCGCATTCACATTCGACACCTGCTCTAGGAGAGGTTAAACATGCAGGTGTGGTAACTGCTTTGCTTTACCCTGCCACCTCTTTTTTTTTTTTTTTTCCTTTTACTCCATCACTGCAATCTACAAGAACATGAGCAATTGTGCTATTTTATGCATTTAGAGAATCTGCGGCTTTCCTCTTGGATTTAACCACGTTCCTCCTCCTCCTCCTCAAAACATTAGAAACTCGTGTCTTTCAAGTCTGGTGCACTCAATACTCTGGAAGTATTCTTAGCATAAAGCGAGACCTACATAATTCCATATTCCCTCCTTTCATCTTTTTTTCCCCCCCTCTTGTAGTTCTGCTGTGCTTTTTTCACACGTCTCTTAGCACCTTTTCATTCAATTCCGTCTTTGCGACTGAAAAATCATTTCTGCGGGGTAAATTTTCATCAAGTATGTATTGCCTCACTCCTAATCTATCTATATTGAATATAAAAGGCCGATATAATATCCCAGCCCAGCTCCTTAATGTCAAGATAAGGCTAGTGGATTACTTTCATTTCCATTTAACTGGAAATATTGACATTTTTTTTTATTATTTTATTTTAAGTAAAGAAAAGAAAAAAAAAAAAGCTACAGCTTAATATTTAATGAATAAAATATTCAATACCTGTCAAGGTCAACTAAACCGACGAGGAAGAAGGGCTTGCTGATAAAACAAGTTTGCAAAGCAGAGCTCTTCAGTTTCACAAACACACACACACACACACACACACACACACACACAAGGTGCATTCGCTGTGATACAGCTGGGGCGCTGGAAGTCAGCTGCTGATGCAACTGAAATAGTGGATGGAGTGAATTGACCGTTCCAGGCGTCTTCCTGCATGAAAAGCTACTTTCTTCCTATTTACTGTAGATGTTTTTAGAAATGAGTTACAATGCAGCTTGTGAAAACATCCAAACTGTATTCAGAATCAACAATTTCTCATCCTTGGAATCGCTGTGTTTGATAAAGGTCTACGTAGCAGCACAAGGATAACCTGGCCAAGTAACACTTAAATCGATGTTGGGGGAATGAAATAGGTGAAAATTGTGACACTGCAAACACAACAAGGTTAGATGATTTATAGGATAAAACAACTTTGTTTGCTTCGTGTATTTTAAAAAGGAGACGGTAAACGGGACGACTCTTTAGCCTTTAGCCTTTAACTGGCGATATTTTCCATTTTACGCTTAAAGGTCATCTTACTGTGAAGGTTTTGCAGGGAAGTGCGTCGTTTCCTGGGCTCCTCATTGTGAGCAAAGATGCCCAGCATGCCTTTCAAGGCTTTAGACAAATAATTCAACATCTGAGGCGAGACAAGTGAAATTGGACTATATTTCTGGCTATAATGAAGCAAGACTCAACAAGAGCTTATCCAGGACTTCAACTTTAAACACATTTCGAATATGCCCAGGAGGAAGCACGTTCGCCTATGATTCCGATTTATGGCGACACTTAAACCGCCGGCATAATTGCACATTTAAATAAAGTGGTGTTCGGCGCACGCACCCAGAGGTAGTAGGTGAACTGCAGGGCGAAGATGGCGATGCCCTCGTTGTCAAAGGAGCCGGCGACGGAGCGGGAGATGTATCCCGGGACGATGGCAATGAAGCAGGCTGCCAGCAGCCCTGCACCCTGATTCCACAGCTCCCGGGTCAGCAGGAACGTGGAGATGGCGGTCAGACCGCTGAACACCGGCGCCAGGAAGACGCAGACGTCGCGGATGTGGACCGTGATGTGGAGCAGGTTGAGGACGTAGTGGATGAGGCCTGCGGTCATCATCAGCCCCGGGTAAACCTGAGGGAAGGCACAAGGAGAGAAGAGAGGTTGTGAGAAATGACGGGTTATAGGGATTTACTTTGATTGCAATGTCAGTTTTAGATTGTCACTTTGGTCTATTACGGCAATCACTGGATGGACTGTCATGGAATATTGTCGAGGCTTGTCCCCCCGGAAGGGGTACCCCCCATCACAAGCAATCAGGAGGTTCCGGGATTAATTGCGGCACTCGATCAATATCGTCCCCCAGATGTTCGCTGCAGAGATATCATTGTAGTCATCCATGTTAACTCAGACAGACAAACGAATGAATCATCTTCTGAATGAGTTGAGGGTGTCCATTAACAATAATGTTAACTGGATTTACTGAGGGGAATCCATCTGTTGTGGAAAGCGGAGGGACCTGGTCGGCCTTTTTCCCCCCACACCAACCTCCCACTAGAGGAAAATGACACATGTAACCGTAGCAACTGAACATAAAGGCAGCCTCGGCGGAGTCTTTAAAAGCTTAGTCTACAGCGTCTTCAGAGTTTCTGGACTGAAACGAAAATACACTTGATCAGGTGCCAGAATTTACAGTATATCCCATGGCTTTAAAGTGGAGAGGTTCAAATGAGAGTCTCTCAGCAGCAACATGTCTCTTTTGCTGAAGGGATTCTCGTTATTTACCAAAGTTACACATCCCCCAGTGAATTAAAAAACCCAGTGTGCTGAATCGACAGATCAAATATGTTCCTTTCTAACTGTCTCGCTAATTAACTAACGCAACCAGTAACGAGTCAGACCGAATCAAGTGTAATTTTAAATCGGTCGTAAAACTGAATGTCAAGCTTCAGAGAAACATGCCGGGCAAAAACCCCCCCATGCAGTGCAGCTGGATGCTACAGGTTTGTAGAACAAAGCTTTGGTGAATACTGACATAAATATCACACAGTTCACTAGACGCGCTTGGGAAATAGGATCAAACATAAACGGCTTTAAAAGAATAAAAATACTCGTCGCTGGCGACTGTTGCTCAACATTGTTCATGTTACAGTTAGTTAATCAGATATTGATGTAGTGGTGGGATATTGTCAACACATATTGTGTTTTCCCTTGAGAAACAACAGAAATCAATTTGGTAACTTCCGAGACAAATTGTTAAACTAAAGGCCTTCAATGCTGCCAGAAGCTATTAGGAGCTCTGACTACGTTGAGGCTTTTAAAAAGCACCTTAAGACCCATTTTTATTCCTTGGCTTTCAACGGCATTTGATCTGTTTTCACGTTTTAATCTGGCCACCTTGGGCGTTAATAGCTTTTCATTTGTCGACACACTGATGCTGATCTGTAATTCACATGTTTGTACGACATGTTGAATGTGAAGCACTTTGGTGCAAAGGCTCTTTGCTTTTAAGGTGCTGTATAAATAAAATAAACCTAAACTTAAAACTTTGAGCATTAGAAAAACATGGTTTACATATAGATAAATGAGCACATGTTGCCAGAGAACCAATAGTATGTTGCATTTTAAGCAAGGCCAAAAACATGTCGGAAGAAATGCTTGCCAAAGTTAAATTGGACTAGAACTACCTTGTTTTAACATTTGTGAACCTTAAACTGCTTGTCTGGACAATTCAAATCCCAAAGATAAACAAGAGAAAACTAGGATAGGAAGTTTCAATGCACACACATTACAACAACAATAGGAGTATTAATCTGAAACAAGCAAATGTTTGAAATTTCTTGCTCACAAAGGACGAATCTGCTATTATAAAATGTTGGAATATATGGTTATAAATAAAAAAAAAAAGCCTCTACTGAATCAAAGCAAAGAAAGCGTAGAGGTTTCGTGCCCCTGTCTCGTCTATACATGACACCAGATCCAATTAGAGACTGCTGCAGTTCACTATGGCTGCCTGAACTAAAAAAAGAAAAAAAAGGTTTAAGGTTTAAGTGTGTGTGATCCCTAATGTGTATTCACTGTAGTCCATACTCTACCGCTAATAAACTCAGGTCTTCACGTCTCTAATTAGCCGGTACCAGGAGACCTTAGCTTTACCCAATCTGCTTCAATGAAAATCAACCATGTCTTGCTTCCTGGCTCTGAGGATTGGACTCAGTCTAATGGAGAGGTTTCATTCCATTTACAGCACCAGTCTTGTAATTATTTGCAGTTCTGAACTCTTTAGTGGAGCCCTTGTGGCTGCCGGGTTCCAGACGTGACTAAAGCTGCTCATCATAGCCATAAGTACACACCTTTCAGCCACAACATTAAAACCACTGAGGAGAAGTGAAAGACCTGGTTTAGAGCTGGCATCTGAGTGGATGTTACTTAGACGTGGACCACACACCTAGACCCAAATCTTGACTAAATTCCAAACTGATCAAGTATCCGTGGGATCCCCATAGGACGACATCCTCTTTGCCGCCCTCAGAAGGCCCATGTCCATTCTCTGAACTGCTTTGGAGGCACAACGGAGACCTATACACAATATTAGGACACAATGTTACGCCTGATCTGTTTATTTTGCAATGAGGTCACCAAAATCTCTCATAATATTATCAACACCAAATTGGCGTGCTCATTATGTCGTCAACTAAAATTAGGCAAAAGCATCACCATTACCCGCTTGGCCCATTGTCCTTATGGCAACCAAGAGTGGCTTATTGTTACTGACGGCCCGCTGTTGTTATGGGCTGTCACATTAGAGAAGCTTCCCTTCCTGCCTTATCTGTGGCTCAGGGGAAAGAGCAACTGACAGTTGTCCTCCAGGGAGTGGAGGGTGGGAAAAGGAAATAAAAAGGGTGAGGGCAGCCCGGACCAGCCGAGACAGAAAGGCACTCGACTGTCACATTAACTGATATCGGCTCATCCGTCTTCCAAACGGTGTGACCCGTCCGAGTGCTTAGAGACTTAATGCTATCATACACAATTAATGAGGACTGTCAGGATCGCCTGTCTGATTGTGAATGAAAAAGAGGAGGGGCAGGGTAAGAATAAAGGTTGGAGCAGAGAACAGACGCACGGCGGATGTGCGGGAAAGATAGTGAGACGTTAAAGGGAGGCCGAGGCGGACAGGAGAGAGGATATGATGAAAGATAAAAGAGGCGCAGAGGTTGGAAGGAAAGAGAGGCGAAAAAGTGAGTTATAGCCGCTCAAAGGAAAGGTGTGTTAAAAAGAGTGCGGGCGGGTAAAAGGTTGAAAGCAGAACACTCGAGTCTTGGCCTCAGCTGCGAAGGTGGTTTTATGAATTCTACCCGGAGCCGGAGGGGTCACAGCCCACCACTCAGCATGAACTGACACCCTTAAAACGTCATGTCCAGATCTTTGTTGAGTCTCTTTTCTTAAGGGAGGACGGTGTAATTCTCAGACCGTTTAAGTCTTCTAAACAAAGGCTATGGATTTGGAATTCATTACACCTAGACTGCACCACTCTGAGATAAACCTCGCACTCGTGCACACCGCTGCATGTTTTCTTTTTTTAAATTAAGGCTCAGAGAGAATAAAAGCTCTCACACTTTCATTTTATAATTTCAAAAGCAGTGTGGGAGTACAGTAAATGTCCTTCTGCCCAGAATCCTGTCTGTGTTCAGAAGAAAATTCTGCAGCTCAGCCAAGCAAACAAGTAGGATTTTGTCACAATTAGACAACACAGTAAATGAGAGTGTTATTTTAGCGTCTGCATTTGCATCGTTGCTTCTTACCTTTAACAATGTCAACCGCTGACTCCAGCTACCTATGGTGAAGACACGATTTTATTTTTATCCGGTCTGACAAAAGACAATTAGCTTGTTCTGTATAACTTGTTTTCCTAGTTTAATTCACAATTAAAGCATCAGTCATTAGACGCTGCTGCAGTTTAAATAGATTTGCATGTTACAGGGACACATTTACATTTAGTATAGCTAATGCTCTAAGTACTCCAAGGTGTCCGGGCAATGCAGGTTTTAACAAACGTCACGAGTCTGACAGGAGTAAACCGCGCATTAGTTGGGAACCATTTTTGGCTGCAAATTAATACCCATTTTGGAAGTTGGTGAGTAATTCCAACAGCAAGACAACACATCGGAGACCAACTCAAAATAAATAACGCTAATGGCTCCTGGTAAGGAAGGAACATCACCTAGTGCAACAGCCTGCAACAGTGACAGTTTTGTGCACGGAGAAATAAGTTATATCAATCTTTCTGTTCACATTCAGCACCTGCTAGTCAGACGAAGCCATTCTTTATTTGAGCGTGTTCAAGGGTTTTTTTTGAAAGCTCATCTTTCTTTCTTTGGAATTACTTCAGTTTGCTTTGCAAAGAAACACATAACACTGAATCCACTACAGTAGATCTAGAGCACACTATGTTTCTAGTAATAGACTCGTGCCTGGATACCAAGGGATGGTTCGATCCTCCCTTGGTATCAACGCGAAAACATTTTTAAAATGTAAACTAAAAATGGTATATAAGTAACCTGTCTTACAATGACCTGCTGACACTGTTCAAAATTATAACAAGGCTGCAAGGACAACATGACTTTTGTCATTACAGAGATAAAGACATACCCAGGGACCAAGGAAGTCACTCAACTAATTATAGGCAGTGAAATCATTTCAGTCGCACACTTCACAACCACACAGCTTCCAAGTGAAGGACGTCAGAAATCACACTGTCTGAAGGTATTTTCACTGACAGTAAAGTATAATTTGATGTCTAAATGTTTTTATGGCAGAGGATGGAAGTTCACAGCAGCATCCTTCATATTAAATGAGGACTGATGGAACAGACACAAGACAGTTGTACTATAAAGGCTGTTATACATGACTAATAATGGCACCCACTGTCAGCCAACGTACAAAACGCTGCTCTCATACAGTACAAGTTTGTGTGCGTTCTCCATTTGCAGACTGGCTTAGCTTGAAATGAGGCCGTTGGTGGTATTTAGAGTAATGTTCAACTGAACAGCGAAATTAGATTTAAGTTAGACTGAGAACAGATCTCCACAAATAATAGAAGGAATGACACGAGCGATCTCAGCTGGGTGCGCTCATCAGTATGCAGAAGACAATACGTTGTGCAGCTCAGGGACCTCGAAAATGTCATAAAAATTAACTTCTAATTCTGATTACCGGTCTAATCACGAGTTTCAGTTTTCACCCTCTGAGTACAAGACCTAACCCAAGTATTCATGTACCGCAACAGAACCAGCACATCCATTATTACAAGCTCAGCTTGTCATATGCAATTACCAGTGGCTGATGGTAATTGCACATGATGGATGACTGCTGATGGATGGGTTTTGGATTTCTTGTGCAGTAATGAAAACTATATTCAAACATCAGCATGTGATGTGGCAACAGGTCCTGCCCTAGACCATCTGCTCGGCTTTGTAATGATAGCAGCAGCTGACAGCAAAGCACAGCATTAACATCCATTGCTGTCTCAGCCGCGTGGTTGAAATACCCAATCGGTCTGAAGAGAAAAAGAATGAGAAGACAAAGTGTCGTGCTACGAGCACCGAGGGTCAGGGCCCGTCTATTCAACGGAAAAATGTTGGGAGACTTTTCCACGTGTATCTGCCACTGAGGAGCTAGATTATCTCTTCCTGATGCATCATTAGATGTGCAATTACAGCTCGGGGGTAACCTTGGTGTGTCCATGAAGCTTGGGTTCGGAGAAAAGACAGCAGGTGGGGTTGTTAAAGAGGAGAGGGAGATGGATAGGCCAAAGGTATTTAACTCACACAGGCCTCACGGCTCGCTGGATGCAGGGCTGAGAAGATGAGGTTGGGACGATAGACGCGCAGAGGTGGGGAAGCGGCGAACGGGAGATAAATAGTGTTGAATCAACATGCTGTATTTTTCACAGAAAGGGTTTAATGTTTCACCGCAAACCATTATTGCTGGTAAGCAGGGAGGCCGCGGCAGCCAAGGGGAATCAGTCAAGTTAACAGTTCACTCTTGCTACTGGATTGCGACTTAAATCCGCGTGGCTTGGCGAAGGCTTATAGGGCTCTGTGGTATCCCTGAGATGCCCTGCCTGACCCCAGATAACCCCTGAAATACTTACCTCGGTGCGCATAGGCAGGCTTGGAGGGCTGTGTGGATACATTCACCTATATCTGCACTCTGTTTCAGATGCCGTCAGCCGTTAAATCAGCTACTCCAAAGCAGTAACTGCAACCAGTTTGGTGTTAAAGTCGCTCTGATTGTCGTCTCAGTGTAATATGAACACATTTAGAAGCATTTATTATCCATAAATCTTTTCGTGACATCTAACTAGGTCAAGATGCCGTGCAAAGAGTGAGTGCCCAGTCTTCCCTTCCCCCCCCCCCTCCAATCACCATCTCGCAGGGTATCACAAGGAATTCCCATGCTAAGCAGGGCTAAATGTGTTCCCTCTAGCATGCCCTGGGATTTTAAAAGCACAGGCAACTTTATAAATATTGAAGCGGATTTGAGATGCACAGCTTCGCTTGCCTCTTTCTGACACTAAATTGTGGTTCTAATCCGAGATGCCTTAAGGTGTCTACACCTCACCCTATACCCAACCTGAGCAAAACTATGCAGAACAATCATTAAATCTAATCTGCTATCTTACGAATTAGATTTTAAGTTATTTGGTCAGCTATTCAGCTCCCAAGCTATATAAGGAGTAATCTGATAGAGATCTACAGCCGCATACGCTCACGTCCGACTCGTCTCGTTCACTTTATGGTCTGATGCAAAGCGAGCGAGTTCAAACGGGAAGACATTTTTCAAAATGCGGTGCTTCAATCCTGAAGTGGCCAAACTGGAAAGTACCTGCTGCACCTGATTCTGCTGTGAAAAACAGAGCAGATACACGGCGCCAAGGTGCAGCCCGAGGAATGTACTGGAGCTGGAACATTAGTCATATGTAAAGGTTCTGCTTTCCCTCATCACACATAACCAACAAATAACAAGTCACATCCGGCTTAAAGAAATCACATTGAGATGTAATAACCATCATTTTCATTGAGTCAGATATTTATAGAATCCTCTGCAGTATAATGACCTAATCTTTCAAGGAGAGGCTAAGCATCAGAGAGCTAGAGGACACGTTCTGTTCCTCTTTTCCCGGAGAGGGTGCGACCACCCGCTGTTTGCCGAAGCCCATCACCCACATCAGCTCATTGTATTCCTCTGAAAGGATTTTTGATGCCAACCTAAAATACGCATGCCAAGAAACCGTTTTTCAGCATCGTCTACCGGTGCTCTGGGAATGATTAAGAATAAAATAAATGGACAAATATGTAAGCACGGCAGTGTAATTTCAAAGAGACGCTTACCGTGCCGCCGACGATCCTGCCCAGGGGGTACCAGGCCCTTTCATCGAACCAGTTCAGGAACTCGTAGAAGCCATTGGTAGAGAGATGGTGCGTTGATCTGTAGTTGAACCTGAAGTAACACAATAGAATGAAAAATGTCTGAGCGTATGGCAAAATAACAACAATAACGGACACAGATCGAGCATCTCTTTCCATCTGTAGACCAATTTCATAGACGCTGACAGAGCAGAAGACCCCTAAGTCAAGGAAAGAATAGATTACATATTTTCAGACAGCGGTAGAGATTAAGAAGCTGCGGAGACTTTGTTAGAACTGTGAAGATAATGCCAGCATTTCGCTGTGAAAGCTGCTGCGCCGTTGCCAACAACTCTCAGGTCAGCACATGGTTCGGGGGGGGGAAGAAGTGGTGAGACGAAGGGCTTTCACACATGCTGTCGCACTTTTTCAGAGCTAACCCTGCTTATTGTGCAGATAAGCACAGTAATCAAGCACAACCGCTGGCATGTGCAGCGGTGACACGGGGTTGGTGTTGGAACAGAGAAACGACAGGCAAATACGAATAAATGTAATATATAAATATATAAATATAAGGAATATTATTATTGCAAACAGACCTCGGTTCACACTGCAGACTGCAGCCAAAAAAGAAAGAAACACGTAAATTATCAAAGGCAGCTTCTTCGCCACACGGATAATTAACGTGGGCTGCATTCATTTAACGGGTCATATACCTCCATTTAAACCAATTCACGGACAGAGTACCTACAGGAAGGCAAAGTAAGTAGTTTGTTAACGGAAAATTACCTGTTCTGCTCTCCTTAATTGAGATGTATACCAATGCTAACGTGATAACCTAATTTGTGTGACTAATAAGCTCTGGTACACAGCAGAAAAATCCTTGCTTTCTTATTATATGAAGTATAACAATGTTATGAGCCAGGAGAGACTGAGATGCTGCTAAATAAACAAAGCCTTTCTTTTTTTTTTTTTTTTGAGTGGCTCAGTTTTAATAACCTTAATTTCTTGCTTGCATCTTCACCCTAACGTCTTTACCAAAGATGTGGCTGTTGCTGCGGTAACAACAGACAAAACATTAATGTGGAAACTGAGAACATGTTGAAACATACATTAAATGATGAAAATATTACTATAAGTGCATTAATTCTTCTCTTCTTCTATGTTGTTCGTTAATTGTGTCCAGAAACAAAGTGTGGAGGCAAACGCACACCCAGCAGTGACAGCAGTGAAGAGGACATGGAAATTGCTGGCGTGAGGTGAAGCTCATTAATCATCACAAGGTGCACGGTGTGTCTACCTCCTCCACAATGCACCTGAAGCTGTAGCTTTTCTTTTTCCTCCTGCAGACCCTCCCGTCTCAGCTCTCGTTTCCAGTCAGCACGAGGTGACGAGTCATTTGAACCTTTCTATTCCCACTTCCATGTCGGCGTTAAGACCAGCTTGGTGTATGGTGCAATTCCAGTGACAATAATGCGCTTTTCTGCACCGATCGGCCATGACATCATGATCACTTTCCTAATGTTGCGGTATCTGGGAACAGGATGCTGTTACTGGGGGCCTTTGGGTGCTATGTGTTGAGGGGAGGGGCCTCTGTGGATCAGGTGTGTGTCATTGCATTGTGGTTGTCTGGTCTGGTCTAGGTGGGCGGTACAGATGTAACATCCACACGAATGCCAGTTCCAAAAGTTTGTAACAAGATGATCCGATGTTATCCTGTCATTGGTTTTAATGTTACGTCTGACTGATGGATGTTTGTGACATATTTCACTGCCATGTTTTACAGGCAGATATAAAACCATCAAGTCCAAACACAACTGACAGGCTACACTGAAACAAATGCTTGTGATTAGAAACTAATTTTCATTTACGAGTCAACATGAGAAAAAGGAAATGTCGGGCCACGGGCCTCTCCCCCAGCAACATTCACAGGCAACACCAGCCGATATTTAGTCCTGCACCGGTCGCCTCTCACTGTGGAGGGCAGTTGTCCCTCTCTTGCATGGGGCAGTGCATGGTGGTAGGACATTCTGTCACCCAGGTGCCTCCGTCGATGACATTAAATCAGCTGCACTGCACCTGAGCGACCGATACAGCTCTGTCTCCACCCTGGTCAATGAGGCAGGTGTAAATGACATAAAAAAAATAAATAAAATAAAATAAAAAAAACAGCGGTCAGAGGGGCTCAAAGAGGATTTCACGCGCTTCGTTGACATTCAGCTAGACACCAGAAAGCAAGTGATTGTTTCCGGTCTGCTGCCCCCTCTGTGTTTTGTCAATATTAAATTCAGTTGCCTCCGTCAGCTCCACATATGACTGAAGGGCTACTGTATGCACAGAGACACGGACTCACAGGGGACTAAAAGGCCTACTGCTTGGCTGTATAATAGGAAAACTAATCAAATTGAACACTTATTAATTTATTCCAACATTGACACATTAACTGAAAAGCTGGTTAACTACTTCATTACTAACAGCTGCCGTCAATATTTCAGGATACAAGGTGTTAAGATGAGATAGGGGAACAGGACAAGAGGGTGGATTATTAGTTCATGTGAAGGATGTTTAAACTGTAAATTAACTGAATAACCAGTAGAAATAGATAGTGAATTACTACTTCCCCTGAAATGTATTTCACTGTCCTTCAAATGTCCTTCCTCTAAAAATATATTTTATGATCAACTTACGATGCAGCGATTTTAAAAGGGAAACTATTCTTTAAGGTGATTTTAATATTAACTGGGATAATAAATCTGACTGACTGATAATCACAACCTTACTCACTTTATTCAGGGTCCAAAAAAACAACAACAAATGATTTAATATTCACGACTGTATCAGATAAGATCAGTGCAGTTTTTTGTCTGGGATCATCATTTCATTCTATGCTCATGAAAAATTAGAGTTAGCAGCTACCGTACAATACCTTAAAGCAAACAACTAAATCTGAACAATACTTTACAAGAGTATGACTGGTCCAGTGAAGTTGAGGAAAGCTGCAGCATCTTTGGTAAATGTGCTGTAGAAGTTTTGGATCACTTCACAAAAAAAGAAGTGGAATTGAAAAAGTGTAAAAAGGAACTACCTTGGGTGAAAGATCATGTACAGAAATTGATGAAAGAAAGATATAATGCCAATAATTTAACATAACAGGCAATGACATGCAGCTCCAGATAAATGGCATTCTGATAAATGACTTGGATATCACTGCTGGTAGCTTCAGCAGTTTTTGTTTTTATACATTCAATTGAGGAAGTGCCAATTATTTTTAAATGTTCAGACACTCCACACAACCCTCTAGATGACAGAAAACCTATTTTAAGTATAAGGGAAATAACTGTTTCTAACTGTTCCTCTTGGTTTGTTTTGACATCGTCTGTATCTGGTTCTGTAATTGTCTATTGTATGACGACGTACGGGCTGAAATCTGCGCCAAGTCCTCGCATGTACACCGACCGCTAATGCACCAATGTTGATAAATGTGCACCGTCCCAATTCAATAAGCAATGAATAAAATCGGACGCGATGCTCACTGTGCGTCCGATGTTATGGAAAACATAGAAACCCGAGATAACTAACGTGCGCTGGGCCTTTTAAAGTGATCTTGAAAAGCTATTAAGAAGCTGACACGAGAGTTTCCTCCTCTGTGATACTCTGGGCAACAACACCACTTAAAGGCCTGAGGCCAGAGAGTCTGAATCCAGGCCTGGAGCAGACCGGGACAAACAAACCATCCGGCTGGAGAGCACAGGAGCCACACAGAGACGAATACGCAGCTAAAGGACTTAGATGTATTTTCTTTTCTTTTTTTCTCTGCCTGGAAAAACTTAATGAACAAATCTGAATACGGCGCTGGCATCCACCACAGAGAATTTACAGTGGCTAACAAATGAAATCTGTTCAGAACATGTGCTCTTTAAGTATGTGACTATTTCCATATTTCCTTACATACTGAGGCGCGCGAAGAACCACGACGTTACAAAGTGCAAAGAGGCGGCCAGGTGCTCTCTCTGCAGAGGAACTCTGAATGTAGGCGGAACCGTGCGGCCACTTCTGCCTCATTGTTCTGCAGCAGTCAAACCGGCGAGGCAGAAACAAAGCAGGAGAAGTCAAAGAAAAGCCTTCTAAAAGACAACTCCGCGTGCTGCCGGGCCTTATTCGCGAAAACCCAATTTTTCCAATGATCTCACGGACAGCTGAGCGGAGTGCTACATCTCTGCCCTTGTCACTTTGATGGGGCGGATTAATGTAGCTCTGCCAGGCACATTAGCAATTTAATGCATAGCTGCCAATACGGTCTCAGCCCACGGAGCGCGCGAAGGCGAGCGGTGCCACCGCGGCACCTCCGACGAGTTTCAAGCTGATCAACCGCCCATAAGCCACCGCGGATGGATAAACAAAGATAAAGAAAACAACAAAAAAAAAAGCTTCTATAATACCTGAAAGCAAAATAGAAAATTGAAAGGATGGCACACTGTGCACTTTGGGATCACTTGGGGGACCTGACAGGCGTCATATTTCATTTCAATTCAATCAAGGTCCATCTCGCTGATTACCAGTATCCTGTTGAGACAGCGCCATCATCGTCAGCATGACTAAGTGGGCTCCACTGGTGTTTACAAGCCAGTAATGCCTCATTCGGTATCGACTGCATAATCAGATGCGTCGTTGCCTTTTCCCCACTGGTCCGCGTTCAAGTGAATTTCCGCACAGACATTTGGTTCCAGGGGTGTAATCACCACCTTGAGTAATTAGCCACCTCTGTGCAAACTCCAAATGAATGAGCCGTAAATGAGAGACTGCTTAGGAATCCAGACGGCAAGCGAGGGAACACGGAGAACATAAGCTTCACACAGCACGACACCCGTCACATAGGCAGGTTTGAGCACCGTCAAGGTGTCATGTTGTTTTCTAAGTATAAAGTTCCCAATGTCTGTACATGACATCTCATTACAGGGCCTGTCATGAAAGGAGTCCTTGGCAGACGCAGGTAGAAATGTTGGTGGCTAGGAACATAACATATGATGCAAAGTAAACAGAATACGTGCACCATGGCATAAAGAGACAAGAAAGAGTCTAAATAAGAGTTGGGAAAAGAGACAAATTATGACGCAAAAAAAAAAAGAGAAAGAGAACGCGTGGGCCGCTACGAGAGCGCCTGAGAAATCGATGCCAATGCTTCAGTGCCACTGCAACAAAGCGCGGCAGCCAGTCATTCGGAAAGTTAGCGGCTGGTAGATTTAGGGTCTAGTTAATTGACACTTGAGCATAATGGGCACTCGCTGGGACAGTACCATTCGTTAGAGGCGCAGTTTATTTCACCACTAGACCCACCTACGACCATAACGGTAAATTTACAACTCTGATTGGACATTTGAAGAATGGAAGCGCGGCCATCTGCGGGACCGGCTAAACAATAACCCTTTTAACATCCTCCCGATGAGACGGATTGGATTAGCAGACGATTGCAGGGTAGCTCTCAGCTCGCGCTGCACCACTTTCTCCACCTGCCCCCCAAAAAAGTGATGTCTCAGAGCTGGAGGGAAGGGTCACACTAACTGGCTGACTGGACAGCTGCCAAAGCTTTAACACCGCTGAGCGTCCAGGAGGGGCTGCCATCACCTGACAAGACGAGGCGCCAGGGCGTATAATCCAGGGGTGGTATCGCTTCATTTGGAGGGGAGTGTGTGTGAGGACAGATTTTTAGTAACCATTAGAATAGGGGGCATCTTCAGAGGCGTGTAAACGTTTAACTATGATAGTTAAAGTGCTAAAGGGGCCAGAGGATGTATTTCATCACCAAGTACCCAAGAGGTGCATCTGTGTGTGTGTGTGCTCTCGCTTGTTCAATGACCCCCTAATTGCATTGTGTGGATCCGCGATGGCATTAGTGTGCGCACACGACAAGGCTCGGCCCTTGTTAAGTGAAATATTCGCTGTAATTACCATCTTGCCGTACACAGTGGGTTCACAGTAGCTTCCGTCTCAGCTGATGTGGGGTTGTTTATACAAACTGGAGCAGCAAAAATAAAAAAATAAAAAACGAATGAAGAGTACCATTAGGAGATAAACACCAAATATGCAGCTAATTATTTTGCCAGGCCAAGCATTTCCCAAACTGGCAAAAGAAATAAATAAATTAAAAAAAAAAAAGATAATTATCCTAATTTTCAATGTGTGAACACTTGCTGACACCGCAGACAGGGCTTCGCCAATTGAATCTTGAGCGTGCGGCTCATTGTTTGAGATGAAGGGGTCCAGGGAACAGAGGTCCTGGAAGAGCCATTTAATCTTTACGCTGCCGGAGACGGGACATCGCTTTGAAATCAAACACCGCCCCCAAAGAATTTTGAATATTTTACACCGGCCCTGCGGAGTTGAAACATGGCAGTAAAAGTTTCTGACTAAAGCATTTATGAATTAAGCTCGTCGTAATCAAGTCAAGCTCGTCAAGAGCTCGGTTTATGGCCATGTCGAGGTAAACTTTTAGGTTCTAGAGATAGATGAGGAAGTCGATTGGGGTTCTTGTGTTGGACATGGGGTCTAAATGCCCAACAGGTCAGAAATATAGAAGGTGAGTGACTGGGGAGTATATATAAACCCTCTATACCACAGTGTTCACAAAGATAAGGAGAACATATGCAGCTAATGTGCAGATTTCATAAAATAATAGGTAAAATATACGATATTGGTGACTATTGTGAATAGTGAACACTGATATTTTTGATGCAAAATGGACAGATTAAATATGTATTTTGGCTAGTGATTAGCAATGGATTGATGCAAAAAGCCCCACTAATCTAAACCCCTCTAAACCTCATCATCCAGCTGGCACTGGAAATGCATCCAGATGGTTTGAAATTTTTGTGGCTAGGTGGGATATAAAAAATCTCCACGTCAGCATGAAAAATTACTGCCTTTTGGAACTAATGAATCAAAACTGAAAAATGTGCATTTGAAAAAAAAAAAATATATTGACATGTTTCGTGAAAGAAAAAAAATGCAATTTTTCATCTCTGAGACTAAAGCACAGTACAGCTATAAAGCAGCACTGTTTATTTGCTCCAATACCTCTGCATTTTTTGACAGCCGGGAACGCGGTTCCCACACACATCAGCGTGCTCGGTAAATAACGGCTGCTGGCAGAGTTATTCGCTTCTGAAATTGGAGCACGGTCTCATAAAGCCATTTCTTTGTCCAGATTCTGTTTGGTGAATGCATTGATGCGGTGTCTCTTCCAGTAAAAACAAACGCGTAAGGACACTAGAGGCTTGAGACCGGTTCAGTCTTATGATGCCGTTTCTTTTTTTTTTTTTGTGCTCCCTACATCAGACTCATAGAGATCAGAGTCCCCGCCATTGACGTCCTTATTATCCTTTGACGCAGACCTAGAGCTCTCATTCACACCTGTGCACCAACAGCTTCACAATCGCAACAACACAGACTTCTAACGCCTTGTGCGTCTAATGGAGCCATCGATCTTAAATTGAGCTATTTTCTCAGCCAAGTCAGACATGGTGCTTACACAAGCAGACAATGAGAGACGCTGGGAAATGCACAGTGATCCTGCACGCAGAGGATGCGGTTCAATAATAGAACAAGTCTGAATCAAGAATGCAATATATTGTCTTTCTTTCGGGCTTTAAGGATGAGGCTTTACATTCAAGTTCTTATGACATGAATTCTTGGGTTTATTTTTGGTTGGTGTTATAAAAAAAAAATAAAAACCCACTTATCCGAGGTCGAACTGCAGCTGCAACAATGTTAGCACATCACCCTGAGAAATACATTCTAGTTCCTCTTAGACTATTTCTACAAGAAATACATTTCATGGAGTACAACATTTGATAGAAATATATGGAAAAGCTCGGCTAGTAATCGTGCAACAATTCAGTACAACCAAGACAGTTAAAGAACAATGGAGAACAGTTTAGATACTCTGCACTACTCTACTCGTTCACTGGCAAATGTGAAAACTTTGAACAAGTGTGTCCAAAATATGTGGCACAAAGAGCAAGTGTTGAGCGTTTAACCTCCCAGCCTGAGGTGGAGGTCTGCCTACTAACTGCTCCCTGCGGAGGGTGCAGGGCTGCACGGGTCTCCGAAGAAATTTCAAAAGGGGCATTAGGTACACAGAATCATTTCACACTCCATAGCTTCCTACATCTTGAACTAAACAACTACACAGAGATTAGCGATCGGAACAAAGACGGGGGTTTCAGTCTGATCCGGCTGCTCTCTGTGATAGGACGATGAAGAATGTGCCTGGTCAGCTGCGTCAAATGAGGGCAAGCGAGACACATCAGAAAAAGCCGCCGCTTCCTATGTAGGAGAGACGCCTAAGAAAGATGTGAACAATGGCTCGGTTTTACTGCCTGGACAAAAGCACTGCAGACGGACCAACGCATATTTCTGACCGACATTATGGGACACTTCAGATTTCGGGTCACCTGAAGGTGATGGAGTAGAACAAAATGTTGTGCAGAAATAAAACTGTTATGTCTACGTTGTTCATATCACACATCAGAGCGACCTGGACAGCTTATTTGGCTGGGGAGGCTCAATCCCAACCCGCACCCTGCTGCATGTCATCGCATTACTTCATTGCAAAGATGGATTCAACGAATAGGAGGTTCTATTTTTGGCCACTGAGCTCGTAGACGATAATGGAGATGGAACACAGTGAGTTTAAAAGCTTAATTTTAAATAGCACCTCCAAATAGGTCGTATTAACAAAGAGAACAGGAGGTCAGTCTCACCGGAGCAGGTCGAACTTATCAGCACTCGCAAAACTGTAGGCTGAAGTGTGGGGGATTCATCGATGACGGAACCATTAGGCTACTGCGCCGTCTGTGTTCAATAACGCTGTACAGAGGTGGCCATGTGGCAAACAATTAACCAACTGTGGCTTCGTCTGTATCGATTAGAACTTACAGAACAAAGATGAGGAACCCAGACGCCAACAAGTATCGGTTTAATACCACAGCAATTACAGAGCAGCCATTACGGCGCAGAGAGGATTCTTGGGTATTCTCAGATTCTTCACATATTCCAGAAAAGACGTAACATCACTGACTTGCCTGTACCCTTTTTAAGCAGATAGTTAAAACAAGAAGTTTGACTGATAGTACCTTGATCAGTGTTCAAGCAGCTCCTCTCGTAGATGTAATATTCCTCCGCGAGACAGAGTTCAAAGCAAACTGGTCGTCTTTTAAAAGCTGCTCAAGTGATCTGTATCACCACGAAATTCCCCACATCTCGAAACCCCATCTCCTAAAAGCATCCCTGACTGAACACCGCAAGGACAGGAAATCTGGCAAAGCGTTGGGTGCGAAAGGATTCACACATCAGTCCCCTCCACAGATGGCACAGAATAGTTATCTCCAGCAATTAACACTCCCGGTAACTTACTGAACGTCCCTGGGTTATTTTTTTGTATTCAGCTCCACAGCAACTAATATTAAAAAAACACATTTCAAAATACAAAACGCACACACCCTCGCAAATGAAGTCTTGAGTGTTTAGCGAGCATTTCATCTGCAACAACCCATTAAAATTTCATAGGGAATAAGATTTCTGGGGTAAATCCATAATCACGAGCCAAAATACTACAGTTCAGAGACATGTAGCAACCGTAATCAACTTCGACTCCACCAAAGGAAAAGCTCTCAAAAATCCCGTCTGATGAATATGTTTGCTTGACAACTGATGGGTGAACTTCAATTGCAACAGATGTTTCTGTGACAGTCGCTGCACACTACAGAGACGCCAGATGGAAAATTAGAAGCGTGGTTCTTAGCGCTGGAGATTGAGAGCGCGCAGGAAAATATACTAACTGCAGTGTGCACACACTGGGTGGCTGCCACGTTGCAAGATCAATGTGTTATAGATTTTGTCACATATACTGCCAACTATAGTGGAAACTCTCATACATTTTTGCAATATTACAGGCTGTTGTAAAACGATTTTTTTCGTGGCTGATTAAATGTTGGGTTTAAGCTTATTATATAAGAGAAATTACATTCCTGCACACATAGGTGGTATTTACACACACTAGGGTGGAAAGTAAGTGCTAGCAGGGACTCACAATCATTGAATATGCTGAGCACATGCCCTCCTAAATACATAAACACAGAAAATGCAACTAGACTGCATAAATACACCAATCGGGCATAACATTATGACCGGTGTCAGAAGAAGTGAATAACATTGACCATCTTGTTCTGCTGGGAAACGTTTTGACCTGGCATTTGTGTGGATGTTACTTAAGCTTCTTTCGCACTGCGTGAAAATCCTGCATCGTCCCGAGTCGTCAGTTGGCAGTGGGAACAGGTTGCTGCCGCATTTCTTCCCAGGTCAAATGACCCTTCAAGCCACCGGGAATTTAGCAGCTCCGCTCGGCTGCTCACTCAGGTCTCAAGACAGAGCATACATACATACATACATACATGAATTAGCCTTACGTCCCACCATTCGTGGAATCCTGATGTGAACTACACATGCACGACTCTGTTTATATACAGCTTCTATAGCAATATGACACATCTTTTGTTGATGTCGATCACGGCAGCGCTCAGACATTTTCCCATCTGTGCTAAGTGTTTATCCTTTGCGCAACTGACAAAATTGCAATGCACAAAACAATTAAGTTCGACTCACTGTCAACTGTTAACCTTGCAGTGTTCAACTGCGTAATGATGACGTTGTCAACGTGATGACGTATGAGAGGTAGGGGAAAAAAAACAGGAACGCAGCTCTCACAGCGTGACTGCCGGCAGTCTGAAAGCCCATTAGCGCCCACCAAGGTGGGTCGATCCTGGTCAGAAAATCCCGCGGCAATGCGCTATTTCCAGAGCGAAAGCGGTATTAGTCATGTACCACCCACCTAGACCAGACCAGACGCCCTGACTCCGTAGCAATGACTCTCAGGATGCAGTCTGATACAGGCACACACACAAAAATGGTTTAGGAACAACTCCAACAACAAAAAAAGAAGAAAAATGGCCCAACGTGTTGATCTGGCCTCCAAATTCACTACATCCCAAACTGTCTGAGGGATGATCCAGAGAGGCCCCTCCCCTCAACCCATAGGACCCAAAAGCCCCCCCCACCATTCTGCTGCCAGACACCACAGGTCATCCTCAGAAGGTCCATGTCCAGTCTCTGATGAGTCCCAACTGTTTTGAAGGTGGTCATAATGTTATGCCTGATCTGTATATGTCTTTCTCCATAACTTGCGTTTCCATAAAGACGTACTTAATACGATGGAAAAACGTTTGGCTCGCAGTGACATCCCTCTAACAGCTTTTGGTCCCACCTCAGGGCTACACCTAATGTCAAGGGAAGGTTAACTTGCTTCAGTTTCCTTGAACATATTTTCAAAGCCAGTCATTCAGGCCTCAAACACATTTCCAAAACGGCTTTCGTAAATGTTGCAGAGCCGGCGAGACGAGGTGCACAAAAACACAGTTTTTTTTTTTTTTTTTTTGTATTATGCTAACTGTATCTGTTCCACGAGTGGAATTCAAAGGAAACTACAGATTTGAGCCCATTTAAAAAGCAAAAAGGGGAGGGAGATAAGAAATGTGACGCTCCAAAAGCACAAAGTCACTGAATTTCAGGCTGCAGCGTGTGAATCAAAGGAAGCAGATGAAAGGCAATACCAATTCCACATTTAGCCAAGGACTCCGCTGGGGCAGGGGGATTCTCTTTTATCGAGACCCCCTGTTACCATCCACCAGAAACGGGGGAAGGCACCGGGAGAGAACCAGGCGGAAACAGCAGGCGGCGGTGAATTCCAGAGATTGGGAGTAATTACTGGCACAGAAAGAGCTTTGCTGTCATAACGGGTGGCTAATCAATTGGATATCACAAACACAAACGCTAAGGACACACAGCGGCGAAAATTACAGGCGCAGCCATCGATCTTTTATCTCCAAAGAACTCGTGTCCGACGGATGCATCGTGTGGTCCCAGGTTTACTACTATAAAGCAACTACTCTAAGGTGTAATGTGAAAAAATAAAAAGTGTTGACAATGTACTTACAAAAGCACTCCACATATACACGTCATGATTGTGAAGGAACTCGAGGTGGTAATGCTCAGACAGGCCAACACAGGCATTTTGCTAAAATTCCCACTGTGAGGCTCTGGAGCTGAAAATCTTGCACTGAGGGTAAACTGAGGGCAGCTGTCATCCACAGCTTAAAAACCATCTCCTCTTCATACCAACATCCACCTGCCGCTGGAAAAGGGGGGCGGGCTGGGAGCTCTATTAAGAAGCTGCAATGACCAGAAACGAAACCATAAAACTAGATTTAAAAAATAAAATAAATAAATAAATAAAAAACACACCTGTGGACAATTACACCATCTACATGAAATTGGTTCCCTTGGACAAAGTGTTGTTATTGCTTTGCTTTTGAGTATAATAGCTTTGGTGTATGAGTTGTGGAGTCACTAAGAGACATAGAGAATAAGAGAGTAAGGCATTTACGCCTCATTGGCCTAAACATCAGCGCATTGGGCTCGGTAACACCCCGGCCGAGAAGATACGAAACACTTCACGCGACCGCTCTCTGCAAAAACCCGACAATCATTGCACACAATCAATCACGGTGTGCCTAGCGCCCACATCATAACACCGGTCACTGGCGGCCCCAAAGCTGCCATATCTGCGTGAACGGGCTTGCAGCCGCGGTTTCCGAAATCCTGAGGGGTCAGACTTTACCACCGGCGCAGGGTAATTATACACCGTCTTCTGTACCGCTGTGGTCCCTTCGTCATTATTTCCCAACACATGGCTGCCTCTGCTGTATCATGTTCCATCTTTATGAGATAATGGGACAGAACAGAGCCGAGCGCTTCTCTCTCCCTTTTCCTCCGCGTCCTCTCTTACCCTATAATGGTGAGAAATGTAATGCTTCATTTTTTTTAAAGAAAATTTCCCCACAGGGGAATCTTTGAGAAAGTTTAAATTCCCAAATTGCATTGGCTCTTATGTGAATAGAGAACAGACACATATAAGGTCTGTGCAAACTACTGCTGCTAAGTAGTAGCCTTGGGTAGGAGCTTTTTATTCCTACCCGCATGATAGTAGAGTGGTCGCCTTAACAGCTGGTTAAATGAATTAATGAACGAAGAAAATACAATTAACAGCAGAAAGAAAACAACCAAGAATTAGTGTCTGTAGAGAAGTAGGTAGAAGTAAAACTTATATATCACCACCTTATACATAAATGTAAATAAGAAAGCTTTTCTTCTTCCGTGCGTCTTCACATTCTTTTAAATTTATTTAAGTTTGTGCTTTAACCTTGAAGCATCCCTTTACCTTCACATGTCTGGACTATATCAGCAATTAACTGCATCGCTCAAATAAATAGGATGTGATTTTTGAAACGGCTACGACACAAAAAAGACAAAAAAGCCTTTTCATTTCCAGAATTGAGTCGCTTTAGGCTTTTGTGCGTCGCAATCACTTTAGGTTAATTTGGGTGCAGAGACGAGTAAACTATCTAAATGTGTGAACACACCTCTCGCTGATAAGCGGGGCTCGGCACAGGCTCGCTGTTAAATCAACAAGTCAGCTCTCTGTGCACACAATACAGTCTTCAACGGAGACACAACTGTGGTATGACGAAGTGTCATTTCTGTACCATCCCCACGTAGGCAATTAAAACCATTTACTGTGTCCAGGAATCCACCAAGGATCCTTAAAAAGAGTTGCAGACTACGGTTTAGTGATTGCACAAATAGATCGACTACATATTGGTTTTAGCCTGAGTTCATGTTGGATTTTTGTTTTGTTTGGGGCAAAATTAATTTGGTTAATTTAGCAGTGTGTGGGAATTGAACAGGAACATTGTTGCTGTTGTTGTTGAGGGCAATTAAACTGTGTTTGGTGGATGTTGTCCAGAAAAGCAACAGCAATTCCTTAGGAGCCACGCCAAAGATTATATGAGCATCCTGATCTTCTTAAAGCATTTGTCAAACCGCCTTTTGTTCATCTAGAGGCTGCAAGTCAAGAAGTCGTTAATGGTGAATGTGCTATTCCCCAGCATCACATCACACACCAACTACTGTAACTCTTGTTCTGTTTGCTCTACCCTCCAAATGTCTCCATAAACTTCAACCCGTCCAAAACGCGGCGGCTCGCGTCATCACCCCAACTCCCTCCATAGACCACGTCGCCCCAGTTCCTCAGCACCACCTTCCTATAAAATCCCGCGTCGAGTACAACATCCTGTTTCTTTCCTTCAAGTGCCGTCAGAACCGAGCTCCATCATATCCGTCTGAACTCCTCCAATTATCACACCGTCAAGCCATCCACCTCACCGCACCACCTGCCCGACTGTCTGCCGTGGGTTTCAGAGCATTCAGTCGCTCCGCTCCACATCTTTGGAACAATCCCACCTGACATCCAACACGCAGGCTCTCTGACAACCTTCAAATCCAGCCTCAAAACGCATCTTTCTTTTCACTCTTACTCCATATAACCAGTTTTGCTTTCATCTCCTACTTTTTTAAATGCGATTCTGTTGTTATTGCATTGTTTTAATCTTATGTTTTATGCATGGCTGCTGTTTTTTTTTGTTTTAAGGTGACCTTGGCACCCACAAATGAAATGTACTATTATTATTTATTCTTATTCTCTTCAGCTTGTTGCTTTTTAAAAAGATCTCAGTGTGATGTATTGCATTTAATGGAAATAGACTAACCCGTAGCCTTTTCTAAATCCGTTAAGCAGAACAGCAAACAGAAATAAATATTCAGACATCACAAGACTACGGACGATCTCAACACTGACTATTTACTTGAAGAAAGAACAAAAGGTGGCTGTGGTTAAATTTAACCCTACAAGCAAAGCAACATTTTGTGTGGTTGCTTAGCTTACTGAATAAACTAGGATAAAACAACAACAAAAAAAAATAAAAAATGGAAAAACAACTTCACTTGGGAGAGACATCTCATTAACATGTCATTTGCAGTAAACTGTGCGGCTTCGATTGTACCTGTACACACGCACACGTTAACGACCTTAATAAACCACTGAAACTATATATGAGCTAAAAGCCTCTCTGCATACAAAATATTTCACTCATCCCTGCACCCAAATTAGCCCAAAGTGATTGTGACACACAAAGGTGACTCAGTTTTGGAAATGAAAAGCCTTTTTTGTCATTTAGATGACTGAGGCACTGTTTCATGTATCTTAATCGGTTCAAAAATCGCATCCTATTTATTTGAGCGATGCCATTAATTGCTAATATAGTCCGCACATGAAAAGGTAAAGGGATGCTTCAAGGTCCCATTGTCAGATCGGGTTTCCTTTGTAGAAGATGGAGATGAACACAGACGGCGGAGGCAACGTGAACCCGGCGCATGCAACTCAAAGGGTGCTTGTTTGATGTAGGAGCCCCTTAATGATGCAGGCAATCTAATGAGCAACCACGCCAAATACAGATATCGCCACGGGGAGGCTTTTTTCCCCGACTATGTAAAACACAGAAAAGGCTACTCCGTCAAAGCTGCGCATGCATAATGGCACAAAAAGGAAGGGGACAGTGATTTGTGTTGTTGGGGGGGAAATTGCTGCGTAATTTCTAGTAGCGGAAAGACAACGAGACGATGAGCCTTTTGTTATTTCCCCAATTAAATGTCACCCCAGACATAGTGGAGCTTCCACGCTTTAGGGCTCCTCCGGTGCCAAGGCTGAAGCACGGCTCCTAGCTAAATGGAGAACGCTCTAGCTGCAATGCATTTATTCAGGCCAACGCGTCCCGAATGCATCTCTGCACGGGGGATGTGTTTTTTGTTTTTTTTTTTCCCACCGTCTGGGGCCGTGCAGTAAGAGCTCCTAATTCAGACCAAGTTAACACAATTTCATACACCTTTTGACATGCGGCGTCAGGTAAAACGTCTGTGTGGCCTAGTTTAGTCTCATGACATTAAAAGAAGAGTGTGACCATGAGAGAAAAGAGCTCCAGTTGCTGCAATGCTGAAATACACCTTTTTTTTTTTTTTTGCTTCATTATTGTCCTTCTCTATCTCCGTCATGCGGCTACAGCCTCAGGTTATCACTAAAGTAAACCACCGCAGCATACGAACATGGTCAACAACGACACAGTTTACTAAGAAGCGTGTGAAAGCCATTCTAGGGAAGCAGTAAACACCGTTATGATACGAACACGGTGCCCAGAAATGACCAGCGAGGAGCACACATCTTATCACTCATTCCACACTGAAAACCCACACTGGCCTTAATCCAACTCCAAAGTTAAGAAGAAAAAAAATCAAGTGGAAAGAGCTCTAACAGATAATGTATCTGTATGAAATGCGCAGTGATAGCATCTTAGTGGAGAACTGGGCTCCGGGCAGAGAGAATACATAAAAGGCAACAATGAGCTCATCCAGGATGGAGACTCTCCACGCTCTCTCCTCCACACCAGATAGGTCTGGAGTGGAGGGGGGGGGACGAGAGCAAAGGCTTCCGCTCACTCTCTTGTCTAGGTAGCAAATCTCCAAATCCCAGCCAGAGGCGGAAACAGATCCAGCACCCTATTACAGAGTAGCCGGGGAGAGATGGGAGGGAGCGCGCTTCTCTCGCAAACCAAATTCAGCTTTTGTCTAACTGGCCCCATCGCACGGAGCGCATCCTTCACTTGGAACGGCTTTACGGCAGATCCAGATGCAGCAATTGTGAGTAAGGTGAGTGGCTAGGTAGGTTTATGTGTGTGTGTGTATGTGTGTGTGTGTGTTAGATGGAGTGTGCAGAGAGAGACAGATGACTTTCTCAGCACTAGACTCCTGATTGAACTGCAGCCCAGAAATGTAAAAGTGGGGAATCGTTCCTCTGATTTCCCTCTGCAAGCGAATGACGCCGATGCAGACAACAAAGACGGATGTCACACGCCGTGCAGACCGGCATCTTAAACGAGACGAGATTTGTGCTCGTGTCAAAAAGCCCCTTTTTAATCAAGGAGATCCATCTTTTGTTTAGAGGTTTGGAGCACGATCCACCTTTTATCATTTAGTGTTTGTGGGAACGGTGAAAGTTAACACCGCGGTTACGGGCTGTGCCTTTCGGGAGCACGCAGTTCTGCTCGGGTTTAAAGGCTCATTTACTCTTATTCGGAATTAAATGAACTTACTAACACCTCAGCTGGGCTCGTGCAGCTTGGCGTGTCCCAGCCAGGAAAAAAAAAAAATGTTAATTGGGTTGAGCCAACCGTCCCTTAACAATCCCTCTGAGGAGTCCACTCAATGGAAAAACATCTGGCTAATGGCCACCTAGCGGCCCAAACTATGACCTCGCTATAATGCAGCCTTGGGCACCGGCGGCTCGCATGTATATTACATAGTCAAACATCAAGGACTGCGGATGAGGATTTCAGTTAAATCCATTTGAAGTTAAAATATGCACAAAAGCCAAGTGTGTTTAAAGCGAATGCTAACAAGACCTTCTGAGACCTAGATTGTTTTGTGTTTGCTTTAAATGGTGGAGCTTAACAGAAGAAGGTTAAAAAAATGGTAGAGGGAATCAATCTAGTGATTTTTTTTTTGCTAAATCTAAATAAAAATGCCCGTCTTAATTGTGTCCAAATGAAAACCCCAAATTTTATTATAGGTATAAGCCAAGGCGATCAGCCACAACATTAAAACCATGTCCTAGTGGGAAACTCTTGGACCCGACAAAACTTTTGCTGATGAATAATATAAGTTAAATCACACTCAACATTGTCTTTCCTAATCTTTCCTAATAAGGTCGACAGTGAATAAATCTTCCATGTCAAATATCATGTAGAAATATGTTGCTATGATTGTGTTTGAATTTGAAAGGTACAAAATTAAATAAAGGAAGCTCTGTTAATTATTTGGTGGTTAAGCAAAGGATTAATTGGCTGCTCACAAAACAACTGATAGAAATCACAATGGATTAATAATCTAATTAAAAGACGAACTGAGAGGTTTACCAACTGAAGAAAATAAATAACGTGTTAATTTACTGATTAAAATTGGATAAGCATTCACTAAAATAGCCCAAAAGATCACAACAAAAGAAACATTGTTTTGTTTTGCATAAATAATACATGCACATAAAACATAAATTGATAAATATTAATTTATTTTAATATGAAGTCTACCGAAGAGGAATAACGGTCTGAAGTGAATTCACACCAAATGAAGATGATATATATAATATTCCTTAACAACCTCCCTGGCACACTGACCGACCGCGGGGGCAAGTCAGGAGAAAATACACAAAACTGTCGAGACGACTGCGATCGTTACGACACAGAAAGGTTTTAACGCGGCGTCTTTTTTTTTTCCATCACCAGCTGAGGGATTCAGCTTCATGTGACTTTAGAAGCAACTGTGGCGCGAGCTACTCGGGGCCTCGACGAGTTCATCTCGCTTTGAAATGCAGCTCTTGAATAGCTGGAAGGGCCGAACGGGAGTTAGATCACAGTCTGAGCACAAGGCCTCGCTTTCTGAGCTACAATACCGCGCTCAGGGGGAAGAGAACAGACACACACAGGAAAAAAAAAAAGAAAGGAAGGAAGGAAGGAAACTGGCAAATATGAAATTGAGTATGACAGAGAGAAGAGCACCTCAGTCACTCTGGCACTCAGACTGAAAAAGTATGTTTCAAGGTCAAGATAAGCAGTCACGCTAAATGAAATTCTAATGACGGTGGTAATTGCCAAATTGCTGGAACTACAGTGAAAGGGAAGCGTCCAAGTCTGAGGTCACTTATCTCTCCTGAGTAAAATCATATCAAGTGCCTAATGATCTCCTTCATATATTCCAATGGAGCTTTAGGAGCGTTTTTAAATGGAGGGGCGCCATCATCAGAGCTGGATTCATTCCTTAAGTGTCGAAAATATCCCCCTTGATTTCGCTAACTAGAGAGCATCTAATTAAAAGGGAACCGCGCTTTGAAGGTCTGCATGTTGCTACGCCGAGATGAAACACCATCGCAGGCTTAGATTAGCTCCGCAGCCTTTGATTTTTTTTTTACGAAGGAAACGCAGAAAGGCAGCAGTTGTCATGAAAACACCCACGAGCAGATAAAAGCAAAACAACAGTCATAAATAATAAACCTGCTGAAGATCTCTAACTGAAACATTTACACGGGCGCTGGGAGTTTACTATACTTCCATCAGTGGCGCCAGGAGTTTAGTTGGGGGTCAGGAGCGATCCGGATAATTAACCGGAGCTGTATTTTTTTTAAAAGTCGCCGAGGAATTTCCAGAGAATTTAGTTTAAGAGACGTGCACTCTAAAAAGGAGTAGTCTAAAAGTGCATCCATCATCTCATATTTCATGCCGCAGGAGCCCTTCAACAAAGTACCATCAATTGGTTTCCACTGAAGCATGGCCGAGATAAAAATGGGACGGCGGAGGAGAACCACCGAGGCCCTGACTGGACCTGGTGTTACCAGGCATCCGAAGCAATCTGACCCCAACTGGCCAACTCTGAAAACATGCAATCACACCGGTCATAACGTGATCTCCCATAAGCAGCGTCTGCAAAAAAAACACACACAGATGATGAAGGAAATATCCTGGAATATCGGAGGCAACTGTGCTTCGCCGCACTTGGTTCATGTAAATGTTGCGTCCAGCTATAGACGTCCTGGTAAGCGAGGAGATTTTATTTATTTATTTATTGCCCTCCTCTAATCTGCACATAGCGTCTCAAGCGTTGTTAGCATTGTGCAAACAGCTGCTGTATCAAAACGATGTTCTAGTTCAGAACCACAAACAGTTCTGTTTGTTGTGTGCGTCTCGACATGGTGACATGAAACAGACTGTGAATCGTAATAAGCTGTTAAGTCCCTCTTGGTCACTGACAGCAAACAAGTTACTATTTATTTATATTTAACATGACGGTAGTTATTTCAGAGACCTGCACAACGCTGAGCTTCTTTTTTTACTTGTGTTCATTGTATTTCTTTGTTTAGAAAGGTTTTGTTTTTAGTTAGTTAACAGCCACGAGGACGAATTATTCTAAAATGTTCTCATGACTGATGGAGATATTATATGTGAATGACAGCTATCATTCACGTTGGTCTAAGGCTGCAGAGAGACAACTTTGAAAACTAAAAACAGCAACCGACGATCAATTTAGAGATTTTAGAAGATTTTTCTTTTACTCCAGGCCCTCCTTGATTGAGCCGATTTCTCTGGAACTAAATTCACGCTCGAACGAAGGGCATGAAATTGACTTGCCTGGGAAAAGAGCATAATCCTCCTTTCCTCGCATTCAAATCCAGATTAAACTTGCAGCACCCTAATGGCTGCACGCGCATGTCTGTGCGCCGAGCGTCTTTGCAGGCAGCCACCTCAAAATAGGCTGCACCTTCGCCATTATTCTCCCGACAAACCCGGAGAGGATGTGAGGAATACGCTGGCAGCGCCGCGCCGTCCATATGGCGCATGACTCAGACAAAAGTTTTTCGGCGCGGCGGCCAAACTGCTGCGGCGTCGGCCGAGTCCAAGAGCCGTTTGCTTTCCTCCTCCGTCATCGGGGCGAAGCCGGCTTCACGGAAAGGTGAAATGAAAGAGCTTCAGAGGATGAGGGCAGGATTGCGAAGCGCGACCTCCCGCTCAGCCGGGTCAGCGCACCTTCAGGTTGGAAAACGCAGGAGATCACAGCGGACGTGAAGGAGTGTGCAACCCCGAACAATGGTTCAAATTAGGAGAAGGAAACATCCTCAATTTGAGGGGTGTTACATGACTCGAGGACACATTAAGTCAAAGAGCTGGCTGATCCTTTTTCAATTTTTTTCCAATTTCAGAGCGTTTCTCTTCTGAAGACTTGACTAGATCAGGAGGAGGCATCACATAGAGGCGCAAGATGAAAGGGCAAGTGGTATGAGAAAACATTTAAAACTTTAGCCTGTTAAACGGGCGTGAATTGAAAGCTTGAAATTGTTTAGGTTTGACAGTGGCACACAGCAGGAGCAGAATAAAGGAATCACGCTAGAGCTTTGAGCGGCGCAAAAAGGAATCATGCGAGACACAGATGGGCCTCGTGGTCATCGTCTAAATCGTGTGGAAAGCCGAGTCCTTGTAGCAGCTGTCCAGGTGTGCAGCAGACAGAGAAGACTCTTCAACCTTCAAGGGTTTTTGTGAACAGCTCCCCTTACAGATGGTGAGGGGCGACGCATCACGCAGACAAGTAGAGGTCTCACACACACTGTAAAATACATTCATCTCGAGCCTCTCACCGCAATAATAAGTAGAGCTAAGAGCTATCGCATAGTTATTCGATTAGCTTTTTCCAGAATTTGAAAGGAATTGTCTTCATGACGAAAACAAACTGTTTACCTAATGGCCTACAAGTGCACCGATATGCCTGCTCTGAGTTGCCTGGAGCCAAAAATGAGTCACTGAATGCTCAAAGCACTCCTTGGACTTTTTATAGCTGCAGGTTAGGCGCATGCCAACAATGCCCACAGTTTCCATGAGGGGAAACCTGCTCTCAGCAAGCACTCACATTAGATTGTGCCTTCTGTCACTCTGGCTGGCAATGAAATGATGGTGAAAGGCAGGTGCTTAAATAATAACACGGAGCTAAAAGTTTTTCAGCGATAAAAAAAAAGAAAAAATAAAAAAAAAAGAAGAGAGAGACATCTGTGTGTCTCTTTCTTTCCGAGGACACGGCCAATAGAAGGTCACATTTTTTCCAACCGTATTTGCTGTGCGGTTTACAAGAACCGGTGAACAAAACGTTCCCACTGAACTCGCCTGAACAGCCCAGAGAAACGACTTCGCGGGGCCGATCGCTCGCAGAGGTGAAATCGTCTCAACGCCGGATATTAAATGCTTATAATGGATTTTTTTAGGGGCTTTTAACTTTCTTGATTAATTTGTTTCAGGTGATTAATCTCGATCGCGATTTCCTTTCCTTGTTCAGCAGAAATTTCACCTTTGCCACGCAGAGATCCAGAACCGTCATCGGTTTTTTAAAAGTCAGCAGAAAAAGGGCCGCGCGGCTCCCTGGCAGTAAAACCGGGGGGAAATCTTCGCGAGGGAACATCTGTAGCACACTTCAACAGTTTAATGGAGAACGATTCAAACATATAGTAAATTCAGAGCTAATTAAAAATGAAACTAGCTAAAAAGAAACCTTCGTTCTTTTTCTTGATCTGTACCAGGGTCTTTATTAGTTATGACTTCTGAGCTCTAAAAGCGAAACCTTTTAACCAATATTATCTACAAATGATCGTAACATCGGGTCCCGGCTTTTCTGGCACCCGGCGACCACCTTGTTTCCTCGCCGGTGTGGCTTTCCCGCTCTACCTGCTCTACTTGATAACCCTGACACTGATATGACAGCCGCCTGACTGGCTCGTTTTTTGCCAGTCACAGGTTGACAACCTATTCCAGCTGTCACTCCGTCCTGCCTGACACCCCTGCATTTCGTCCATCTGTCATTTCTTTTCCGCCGCGGGGAGCCCTCTTCCGCCCACTCATCCCCATCAACCACTCCTCCGTTCGTCTGCGCCCGGCGAGAACAGAAACGATCCGTGGGCTGCCGTCTCCTTGCCCGGCTGCAACGGAGAGAAGCGAAGCCGTGGCCTCGGACCGCGGTGATCTGTGAAGTCGCGCCAGGTGGGTGCCGGTGGCTAGGTTGCGAAAATATAGACATCCCTTCTCAAAGGGCCGACGAGAGCGAAAACACAAACACGACAGTCGAACAATGGATCACATCTGCGACGGAGAATGACGAGACGGGCTGCTGCCAAAATGGAAACGTGCCCGTTGGCAGATAACAATGGGCAGAGAGAAATCATACGGCCGACTAGTAATCTGTAAATAAAACGAAAAACCGTAGCAAATTTTGGAGATTTTTTTTTGTTGTGGTGAATCGATACCACATGGGGAAATTATTTTCTGCATTTTGGACAAGGTGTAAACTATTAGCTGCTTCTCTAACCACCAATACAGACACAACAATATGAAAAAGACGTGACTATCAGATAGAAACCACTTTTCTGCTCACTTTTTCTTACTGTTAGCCCATCAGACTCTTCAACTTAAGTCTGCTGTTTAATCCTTTATGACCTAAACATTCACAGAATAAAAAAAAAATAAGCTAGCAGTATTTGAATTACGGTAATTAGCCAATGGACAAAATTCAAAGTGTGGCTAAACACTGCTGGAAAGTTGTGCTTTCTGGGAAATGCCATCACGGTAATGATGCTATTGGCTGCAGAACTAATTAGTTAGTTAGTTTTACCCTTAAAATGTCACGAAGGTCTTCAAGCACAAGCACGACTTTCAAGTGTTCAGCCACACTTGGTTCGGGATAAACCATTGTCTGTTAATGGTAATATGAAAACCGTGTGCTTCAGTGTTAATATAAACTACAATAAACGGCGCCCATTTAAAGCGCATGTCTTCTTGCCTCAAGGGCTATTGCTACCGACTTCCTGACTTGTTTCGATTCCAATTCACAGGGTTTCAGATTTGATTTGATACCATATCAATCGAGATATTTTAGTTTCCAAACGCTTCACATAAAACTGAAGCTAATTTCGTCATCTGGGTTCAGAGGTTTGTGGTATTTCCACAAATCTCTCTCATTTTCACATCTTTCATATGTTATCGCTCTAGTACAGCTCTTCGCCGTCGTCATACTTTTTAATCTAATCAGCTCTCAGGCGCGACGGTGCTCTCGGAGACGTGGCTTCTGTCGTGCCGTGGTTCTTCCTCGCCGTGGACTTATCTCGCGGTGCGGCCTCACAGGATGTGGCACGCGAAAACAGTCCCGTAAGACAGCGACAAATGTCTAGAAAGAGGATGGATGATATAAATGTTTTAAATCGGAAAACCAGCCCTATAATGAGATTCACTAAAAAAAAAAAAATTACTTGAAAACTTTTTTGATTGATTTCCTCAGCGTTATTTCAAGTCCCCGCACAAGCCTTCAGGGATCAGCTCATGTTCTAAAGTTTTAGTTAAGGGCAGCAGCAGGAAAGTGTTTTAAATCCAAACTCTGTCGATGAGGAGGAGGAAACCAGAACAAACCCATGTAAACCCAGGGGTCACCACAAGAGTACATCAATATTCAGTGGAGGATGCAGCGCAACATCAACAGAGCAGACTAGTGGGAGAAGAGGCAGACGCCATATAACCCACTCTAGGAAATGCAATAACATCATCTCATCAGATTAGCGTTAGTCAAAAGTTTGGTTTATTTGCATAGTGATAAAAGGCTGAAACTGACTGTGCTGAAAGCAATTTGAAAAGTAAATAACTGATTCGTTCACACGAGATAACACAATTTACAAGGGGCTCATGTAAAAAACCTACCTTGAAACAAGGAAGAGCAATAAAAAAGGCTTCCAATGAAGACATAATAGACATTTAAGAGACACCAGACTGACTGCTAGCCAATCATTTAAGCAATGGGATACAGCAAATGGGCATAAAAAGTAGCCACAGAATTAAGCAGAGGAGTGTAGATGTCAAACAGCAGCGAGAGCTAAATACAACTCAATGGGGCAGAGAATCCACAGATCTTCTTTTACACCAATTGTCACACTGTAACTTTACTCGGGGCTTTATTTGATTAAGCCAGCCCCTACCTAGCTCCGCTGCCGATGCTAAACAGTGAATTTCTAGGGATATCCCGCAAAATGTTGGAGGGATTAAATTGAAAAGAGAAAAATTACTCAGGAATAAGCTGAGTTGAGCTATTTGAACTATTCGGTAATGCTTCGGAGATGCTTAAAGCAGCTGATCTTATTAAATGGGCTCTGGTGTAAGTAGTCTATCAGCTGCATAAGACATTCAATTTAACCCAAGGCAGAGGCCGAGACTCGGCGATAAATCAACCCTATCCTCCCTGCGTGCGGCACGGATATCACGCGGGTGCAAGAACACACAAATAAACCCCGGTGACGCAGTTTTTTTGGAACAATGATATCTTCTTTGGCTCCGCCACCAAATCCTCCTTCGGTTTCGATCGCCTGGCAGGCACTAATTTCTTCCCTTCCTCTCCGCCTCTTACCATCCTATCACCGTTTTCTCTCACTCCTCCCTCCTCCTCTTGTCTGCATGCAGGTGCGCTCGCCCACAGAGCAACACACCGACTCCTGTCAGCACGAGGACGGGGATGTATGACGAGCACAGATCCTCTCTGTTCCCTCCGCCCCACTTCCGGCCCACACCGTCCGGAGGACATTGAGGACCACTTCAAAGCCGACATGAAGGAGAAAGGGAAAGCAGGAAGACCGAGGCTGTATTCCAGGATTGTCTGACCCAAAACGACCTTAAACAACCACAAAACAAAGTCAGAAAAGTCGCATAACGAACACGTATTGAGTTTCCTGAGGAAGTATAACTCCTGTATTTTAAACCATCACAGCAAACTTTGTCTCAGTGGTGGCGGCGCTCGTGCTTCAACGCACGAAGACGTACCGCTGACCAGCTACACACTTCCACTACTAACAATCACTACGGGAGAACACAGAGTGCACTCGTGCAGGCGTTCGGAGGGAGCGCTGTCAATTACGGCCTCGCGTTTGTTAGACAGACACGTTGTTGCTTCTGTTTTTCACCCTCCTCCTGGACGGACGGACGGGTTCTGCGAGGCTGTGTGGTCACGGAACAACAAGCACATCAAAGCGGCCATGACAACGCAGAACAAACAGCTCCACTAGAGCTGCGAGAACCGCGTGTTTTAAGTCTGCATGACACACACACACACACACAACACTGTGAAGCTGTGGCATTTTTTTGTAGATGAGCTCTGCTATCCAGGTTTGTTTCTGGACGTACTCCAAGATCCGATCCAGCAGTTGATGCACTATTAGAAACGACTCTATTTGGACTAGAGAGGTCCTGATCGGTATCGGGCTGATCCAAGCATTTTTAAAATGACCTGATCGGTATCGGGCTTCAGCCAGGCCCTAATCTTTCGTGGTTATTTATCTGAGGTCAGCCATAAACCAAAAACCTTGTCCCTGTAGCGTCAAAACATCTTCGACCTCTTCTGTTATGGCGTCAGTTGGCGGCAGACAGAAAGAAAACAAAGAAGAAGACGACTTGTTCTGGTGGAGTTATTTTACTGAGGAAAATGTTAGAAAAGCTGGAACCGAGAGGAGGGAATTGCCCTAATTTGGACTTTTATATCTGGAAATAAACAATGCAACAATAAAAGTCTGTAATATGACAATATTAACCGTCTAGAGAAAGTACACATCTCAAACATTAGGGATCTGGTGAGTCAAGGCGTCCTGGTAATTAATGAACACAAACCTAAGCAGGAGAAAGAGTTTGTGAAGTAAAAATGTCTGCGACGTGTGCGTACTTCAAATTGGAAAAAACAGAAGCAGCCGCTTGCACTGGCTGCACTGCGGGTTTTAATGCAAGGCGGTATTAACAGTTCTGCCTTCAACACAAATACCACACGCGTTCCCCCCACACAGACTTTACTTGAGTGGGTAGGACAGGTTTATAAAGGAATGACCTATTTCAGTATTTTTTTTTTTTATTCATCCAAGAAACAAACAAAGTGAAGTGGAGAATCTGTGCTCGCTCTATTCCTCCCACATGGCCCTTTCTAATGCACTGCAGAGTTATTCAGTGATCAAACATAAACTCTTATTTTAATAAATTTAATGCAGCTACGTCCAGTGTGCTAAAAGATTACAAGTGAAGCATTTTCTGAAATATACCTCCTGAAGCACGCGCGCACTCTGAAAATCCACTTCACTACAAAGAAAATTACTTACAAAATCCCTTTATTAAAACGAGTCTTAGCTTTCCTCAAAATGACACCTTTCATCTGCATCAAGGAAACGTTTGATGCATCATTTCATTTCAAACACTTCCAACGTGAGGGGGAAAAAAATCCCGAGTAGCGGTTCAGTCTTGTGCAAACAATAAAGGTGTTGTATTGCAGCAATCACAAGCTGAGAGGAGAACACATTACTGAGCCATTAGCGCACATTATCTCCGGACAGTGTTTGGAGTTGTTCTTACGCGCATTAGAATACGAAAGTTTTTTTTTTTTCCCCAGTTATCTACTCTGCTCACACACGGGCTCAATTGGACATTGCACACATTTGAACGAATGGTGTAAAACTGGGCAAACGACCATCTGAACGTGGAGATGTTTAGCCTCAAATTAAGAGGGAATAGTTGGACCGGGGTGTTGGAGGCTTTCAGGGGACAGCATTCTTAAAATCGCATTAGCAAACAAAGTGCCAAAGCCTGCCTCCGCTGCGAGATGACTGCAGCCCGGAAAGGTGAGGCGGAGGACTGGCCGAGGTAATCTGTAATGAATAATAACTGAAGATGTACTGTGCCGTGCCTTTATGCACGCGGCGGACCGTGCTGGAACCTCACCCACAACCGTATAATTAAATGTAAAGTTAAACAAACACTTAACTGGCTGCACACGTCCCGTGAAGCTTATAATGCACGGGTGAGCCCACAAACACTTGAACGCATAGGAGAGGCAATTCATCACTCTTAACAAACTGAGCTACCTCACAGCCATTATACTCCATCAAGGCATCTGTAACCCGCGTGGCCTCTAGGTTTCTGCTGCTGCCGCGGCTGCTGCTGCTGGTGACAAGTGTCTCGTTACGTGGCAGTTTTGCCAACGTTTTCAGAGCAGCCCGAACCAGCCACAATGGCAAACCGGGGGACTGAAAAACTAGGGCATCGTCTACCTCAATTCCCTGCTTTTCACATTCATACTCTATCTTGCCTTTTTTTTAATTTACCGGAAAAGTAGACTTGAATAGCTTGCAAAGAAGCTGAACGTGCGTTTTTCATTTTTTTTTTTTTTTCGCGCTGTCCACAGCCAATAGGATAACCTCAGAAGAGAGGGTACGATGAAAGAGCAAGGTCACCCTGCTGACGCCTGAATTATTCGCACATTCATTACGCTGCAAACGTGGGTGCATCTAAAACAAACACAGAACCAGATAAATAAATGTGAAATGAGTTTGCCTGTCATTGTGTGAGCCGGTGGCTTCCTCTGCCAGAAGCTCATGCTCATCTACAAATGCCCCAGGTGCCCTGGAACAGATCTGTCACTCTCCATCTCACACACCCGGCGCACCTCATATTCACAGGCCTCCCTGCCGTGCCTGACACGGGTCCACGGGGAGGCTCCGCCTGGGAAATGGCACTTAATCATCAGGGTCCTGACGTCAAGTTTCCTGACTAAGAAGAAAGCAGTAAATAAATAAAGTCCTCCAGAGGAGAGGGAAATACAGAGGGTGGTTGTTTTCATGTGTCCTTTAAGTGCTGTGATGTAACTAGACTACAAAGAGGTCTGGTCTGCAAGGCTCGGACTATAAGTAAAGCCAAGAGTGAGAAGGCTCATAAGCCACTGAGGTAACTCCCAATTAAAACCAACATATTAAATAAGGACTAATATAGCCTTATATACAGCCATAACATTAAAACCAGTGACAGGAGGGCTGTTGGGAAACTTTTGGACGTGGCATTTGTGTGGATGATATTAAGGCCCCGTCTACATAAAAAGCCAGTTTTCACTGCAAACGGTAAAATATTTTATTATTTAGGCTCACGATCTTAACTGAGCCGGCGTTTTTAGAGCCCAAAACCACACATTTTCAAAACTGGCACCCAGGGCGCGAAAGTTTGACAACGCCAACCCGTGCAGTTTCGTCTAAATGTCGATCGCAAGTGTTTTTTTTTGTTTTTAGAGACGATGATGTCATAGCCCCACCATGCGAGCTTATGCGCATGCACCAGGTCTTCTTCTCCAGTGTCAGGGAGTAACCTTACAGCGCCACATAAGGCCTGGAAGAAGTACTACAGCTGTTTCAACGGTTCCAACTAGACGCTAACATTTTAGGAGCGGTTCAGAAAATAGCTGGTTTCAAAAAATACCATATTCACGTGCACATGGTATTAAATATGTGGCACCCACCTAGACCAGACCAGGCACCCCCAACCCATAGCAACGACACTCCTTGATAGCAGCAGCCATCCCGAGCAGGATGCAGCCTGACACAAAAAGGTTAGGAACAACTAAAAAAAAAAAAAAAGTGGAATGATCCACAGAGGCCCCTCCCCTCAACCCGTAGGACCTGAAGGTCCCCACTAACAACTTCCTGAAGGCCCATGCGTAAGTTCACGGCCCCAGACCACGATGACCAAGAACAGGTATCCACTATAAGTTTTTCCCCACTGCAGGTAACTGGACCCTGCTTCCACGTTGAATATTTCATAAGCTGTTAGACCGTGAGTCAGGGGTATAAGCACGGATCACAGCTCCAGCCAGATGCCTGGTAGGGAGATCAATCACAAACTTATTCTCCATTTTCCCACACTGCAGCACCAGCTCACACGTTGCTGTGCCAGCAGCCGTTCCTGGGATGGCCAAATCTAGTTGGAGATAAAAGTTGCTTTTTGTGTGCGTGAAAAACACAAAAAGCTGCCGGCCCCACTTATTTTCCGAGCTTTTTGAAAAAAGGCTGAGATGGTAACATAACATTGCTTGTTGGGAGATTTAGTTTTGACAGCACTTAACAACTTTCAGCAGCCAACAATGTGTTATTATAGCGGTCGCAGCATCCTCTCTGAGGTGCTAACTGATATCAAAGAGTCGTTTCAGGCAGAGGATTGTTCAAGGCATCTACGAAACGGTTGACGTTACAGGTGTGAAATAACACTTCCTTTGTTTTTGGAATTAACGCTGAAATGTGGGTGGGTATCGTTGGATGTGTCTTGCATGAATCCTGCTGCTGTTGTGGCGTTTTGCAGGTCTCCAGCCGGGGCTATTAATGATGAAAGGGGTAGCTACCGTTTTTAGGTTTCGTGAGCCCTGGAGGAGAAACAGAGCATGCAGGCAGGTACCTGTAGAGGATCATAGGAAGATTTTTCCCAACAGCTCTAAGACTTAAAATCTTCCCTTAACCTGATAATACCACTGTGGAGGGAGTGTGTGTGTGTGTGTGTGTGTGTGTGTGTGCATATGTGGCGCTGAAACCTTGCTGCAGCAGATGGAACAAATACTGCAATTAATCCCAATTATCTTCCATTGTAGCCTGAACATGACCGTTCAACATTGAGGACATACGGGTAAATCCATTATCGCAAAAGCACACAGATTTCTGCTTTGGCGCACACAAACATTAAGAGTTATTTTCATAAACAACTCATCGTTAGTTTATTAATCAATTTGTTTTAAAGGATGCGTGAATCTAGAAATAATGGGAAACGCAAGCTGCCAAATGACTTGAAAATCGAGCTGCAGCTCTTGGCAGCGTTCTGCATCTTCAGTAATGTGACCGATGCTCGGTAAATACAACTCCTTTCCAAATGTCAGGATAAAAAATTTGCTATTAGTTACATTCATTTTGTCCTAAAAGGTCACCATTTTCATTTAAATGCCGTAGAGAATTCTTGGTCAGGTGTTACTTCGTGTCAAAATCTCTCACCTGAACCTGAACAGCGCCTCTTTAATAAAAGTTACATATATTCACATCCAACAGCTGAAAACTCAAACCGTTCGATTATGTTTGGAGAAAGCAAAACAGTCAGATGATGACATTTACATGACTCGGCCCATGTCAGAATCTGTGGTATTTGCAGACGGGGAGAGCATCTGGAGTTGGTTTCTGTTCGCAGGGCAATCCAGACAAAGTCCTGACACACCCTCAGCACAGCACGCTTGCATGCAATGTTTAACGTTTGGATTTCAGAAAATCAGGATATAACAAACATCAAAATTGAAGCATCAGCACAGAGTGTAGGCACTGGCACGTATTGCAGTGTTTGTTTATTGCTGTACGCTAAGAAGGTGCACCGCTGCTGCAGGACACCTCCAAAAGAAAAGACGTGATCTGGAGGCATAAAATAATCCATTATGCATCAAGTCCTCTTAGTGGTAGTCGTATCGGTCTGTGGGTAATGTATGTTAACACCACAAACAAACAAACACACACTAACAAACCGTGGACCACCTCTAACTGGTCTCAGCTCGGCTGATTTGTCCTGGGACGGCGTGCGCACGCTGCGTTCACACCAGCCCAAACAAACCAACCTGGATCCACACAGGTAGAAGAATATCACTGGAGATTTTGTTTGAGTCTTTCAAGAAACGATTTTCAATTTCGCAGCCTGCTGTGGTGTTTTGCAGGTTTCCAACCAGGAATATTAACGTTGAAAGTGGTTGCTATCATTTTTCGGTTTTTCTGAGTGCGAGAAGGGAAAGACAGCGGGCCAGACGAAACGAAAAGGCGCAGAAAAAAAATATGACGCGCTTTGATAGCTTTAGATCCCGTTGAGCAGTTTTCCAATGGCTCTAAGGCTTAAAATCTTCACTTAACCTGATAACATCACTGTGGGGAGCGTGTGCACAGATGGCACTCAAACCCCGCTGCTCTACAACCCCTGCTTTCAGAACAACAACTTAAACCCTAAAACATTTGTTGGATTTATACATTAAATAGCAACTTTAGTCAACACAAATCACAATATTTGACTTGGGCTTCATCTCTAAGTCAAGATCTCTTCCTGCATCGGCTCACGCTGAGCATCCATCCAGGCCTGGAGAAAAGCTCCAGCAGCGAAGCAGCAGCACTCCTGAAGCCAGCACTTCAAAGGGGAGGCGAAGGTGTGAATAAGCGAGCGAGCAAATGTGTAATATCTTGCTGTATATGGGGAAAGGACGTTCGAGATTGCGCACCTGACAGAGGTGCTTCTTCCACCGCCACTCTGCAGCCAGGAGTGAGTCAGCTGTCTGGTATGACCAAAGTGGAAAAAAATTCGACCGCTTCCAAAGAAAACTCTGCTTCCACATGCGCCAAACAAACAAACAGCCAGCTGCATTTTCCTTTCACCAACTCAATAAGTTGGTCAGAAATATATTAAAGTAGAAAAAACTTGGGGATAAGGAATAAATCTTTTCAGCTTGGCAAAATATTTGTATCAGCTGCGTTGAAAACTTCCACTTGGACATGTTAAAGTCTAGTAAGCACTAAAGCATTAATTCAGAGCTGGTTTAGGAAACTGACATATAGTCAGGAAACAGCTATAGAAAGTTAAAGTAAGAGTAATCTCCCTTGAATTACAACTATTCCCCATTGACTTTTAAATAAACAGTTATTAGGAAAGCAAGAACGACGCGGCGAAGGAACAGGCAAAACTTGGACTTGTACACACACACACACACAAAAATCAGTACATCTCGTCGCATTAGCATATTTGCAGAATAAGCTTGACATTTCAGTGCCTGTAAAACCAATCTTGATACTTCAAATTGCAAGCTTGTTAAACATAATGCTCGGCTGCAGATAATTTGCGGCTCGGTGCAGACGGAAAATAACAGCGGCATCGCAGCGTTCAGATAACGGCGGCGCTAATCGCGTGTGTGTCCTCTTGTGGATCAGCATCCAATGTGCGTGCAATTGTAAAATGCACGTTCTCCGCTGTCAAAAAGGTGGCAAAGTTATGGTGGATTTTAAGAAGATAAAGACTTATCTCACTTCAGAGAGAACAAAGGACAAGGCATGCATGAATAGTTTTTTTTCCATTTAGCATTCTTGGCAAAATAACAGGTCATAGTGAGGTCAGGCTTATTGTTAATCCATACAAAAACTCTAGCGGCACATACACACTGAAGAATTCCCCAGAGTGTTAACTATTGTTAAGATGTAGGGCAAGCTGATCGGGATTACGCGCGGGGGTCAAAAACAAATATGGGGGCGGTGGATGTTTCGCGATTTATTAATAGTCGCCGAGAGAGTCGTTTCTGGCACAAACGTCAGTTTTGATGAACGTGCTTAACGTTATGAATGAATTTACCGCTTTGCATAATGAGCAGGTTGCACTTGAAGCGGTTGTTTTGTCTTTGCGGCCCCAGAGATCATAACAGATGCAAGGGGCTTTTAAACTTTTGAGAATGAAAGGATGTTTTTTTTTTTCTTTTTTTTTTTTTACAGTGTCAAAGAGATGTGCCGTTTCAGCTCTGTAACTGTGGAAACTGGTGCCACTTTACAGTTTTATACGGAGGGCAAAACGGCTCCCGCTGCTGCTGTGAAGTGCAGGAAAACACCACAGGTGATAAACCATACGTGGCAAGTCTTCGACCACCCCGGACGTTAATCGGATATATGGAGGCAGTTAAATGTAGGAGGAACGCAGCTTCAAATGAGTGTGGGAACGCTGGCTTAAAGGCGTTAAATTCAATCCTCGAAGTGAGATCAAGCTCATCTGAACCACGCGGGACCTCTAGTAGCCCCCCCCCTACCCTCCCAGAGCTTGGCCCCGTGGCTATAAAATGCAATCAAGTTATCAACCTAATTGAAGAGGCCAGCTTCGCCCTGAACAAAGATGGAGCACCTGTCCTTCAAAATTAATAAATGAATGCATCAGTCAGACGCCACAGAGCTGCGAGGGGGATGACAGTGCAACCAGACAGACCACTTGTGAGCCCATGTGACACAGTTACAATGAGGAATAATCCTGCATTGTGGTGACAGACATACCAAACCGGATCAGTTGGCTTCCGGGTCATAAACAGTCTGCAGTTTATGATGAGTGCCAGCTGCAGTCTGAGGCACACATTTATTTACTCACAATTTATTGCAGTTATGTTAAAGAGAGAGGGGGAAAAAAAAAAACATTCCAGTCTGAATCAATCACATCGACCCACGTGTAATTCATAGAGATATGAGCCTCTGCAAACAGCTCAGGCCGAACTGAGCTTTCAATTAACGCAAAACTCACACGTTTCTCCTGCTTCAATCTAAACAAAGTTGTAGTTGCGGCGGAAGGCTCTATTTTACGGCTCAGTGCCGCCACGGCACAGATTCACTGCTGGAGGTAAATCAACACTAGAGGAGGGGTTGAACCGGACTAGTTGGCATCATATTTAAATGTCAAGGTCCGACGAACAGTCTGCACATCACTCACCCCCACATTCAAGGTGTTTGCCCCAAGGACAGCGGAGGAAACATCTCCCAATGAAACAACTGTGCATTGAGCACGAGGTGCCAGCAAAAAGGACAAAAATGCAGCCGTTCAAAACTTCAACTCAACAGTTAAAGAGTTATTTTTGCACATAGTTAGTTACACATAACGTCGTGTTTGGCTTAAAAAAAAAAAACTGACCCCCTCCCCGTCTCCCTCCTTCCCTCCTCTCTTTGGGATTTCACTGCCATAACAAGCGAAATCAAAACCTGACTCCACACAGACCAGTCGGACAGCTTACCATGGATCAAACTCGTGGATGATGCTCTCGAACCGGATCACGGCGAAAAGTCTGGAGCTGAACCCCGCCAGGCAGGCCAGGAAAAGGATGCTAAACGAGAGTAAAGACTGCCACCCAGCCGGCTGTGTCAGTCCGCCAGACAGGCCTCCTTTGCCCCCACCTCCTCCTCCTCCTCCTCCTCCACCTCCTCCTCCACCCGAGGCGCCGGGTCGGCTGTTCCCGTGCACCGAGCCCCCGGTATTGGCGGAGGCTCTGTGCTTGCCGTCGCTGGCTGCGTGGTGCTCCGCCATTTCTGCGTACGGTGTTGGATTTTGTAAGAGCGTCCCTCCTCCTGCCACGCTCCCGTGTCTCCCTCCGCTCCGTGCCGTCCGCAAAACTCCCTGGATATCCTGTCCTCCGAGGGTGGGGGATATATATATTTATATACAATAATAATGATTCAGTGTCGCTACTCCGAGAGACGGCCGTCACACTGCACACTCACGCGCCGCATACCGAGGGCTGCTCCGTCCGGTCGCTCCGCTTCACGATTGAACGCCGGTGGAAAGGGGCGGGAATTGGGCGGTGGGCGGAGCGTCCGGAAGCATAGGCGACCTCTCATACGTCGACAGCCATGAGAGGGCGGGACTATACCACTGTAAACCAATCAGAGACGCGGTTGCTAGACCGACACATGGGTCAACCAATAGAAATGCAGCAAATCATGCTCGAGAGTGATGGAAATACGATTATAAAATTGAGTCATTCAAAATTCAAAGACTTTATTGTCATGTGCACAGTGTAGAAACATGTTTCCCTGTACAATGAAAATTTTCTATTGCCGTCCACCCAAAATCTAACAATAAATATCAGAAAATCGTATAAAAAGAAACATATAATATATATATATAAATATAAAATACCTACTGGAAATAATGATGCGCAAAACAAACAACTCAAAAAAGTCCATGATAAATAAAGTTGCTACTTATTTACATTTTCCTACGTTTTCTCTGTACATATTCGAGTTTTATTTTTTGTGTTATTTGTATGTGTGTCTTTTAAGCAACGAATCTGGTTATGTTCTCATAATGACATTAAAACATAAAAGTCAGCTCTTAAGGAGTCTTCAGTCTCTAGGTCCTACATGTCACACTCCTGTACGTCCGGCCTGAGGGTAGGAGTGTGAGGCAGATCTCCTGTGGGCTATAGTCCTGGTGATCTTCTCAGCAGTCTACTCTTCACCACACGCTGCAGGCGTTGGCGGTCCATGGGCGTAGTGCCACTGTACCACACGGTGATGAAGCCGGTCAAGATGATTCTGCGACAACTCTGACAATAAATAAAACCGCCATGAATCAATTTAAGCTAACTCTGTACAGATGGATTATGTAATTTAATGGAGAATAACAATAAGACAATGAACACACAGCTGAAAATGTAAAATTAAACAGCCAAAAAGCTTTGCGCAGGTGGGTGAAGATAAATGTTCTCTTTGAGAGCAATATTTCTCTTGCCCTTGGATGTTCTGGATCGAGTAGTGGAGTGGTAATAAAGATTGATGTGTCTCATCATTATGATGTCCCCCAGCAAAGACAAGAGCACGGCATTCATCATTCTCCTAAAATCAGGGTGTGCTTTGAACTACAACTTGCCCCCAAGCCTTGAAAACCTGTACTGAAACAACTGTTTTTTTGTGGGACATTTCAAATAAACACTCAAGTTTCTTTTTTTTTTTCTTTTTTTTTGACTCAAAGTACTTATTTAATACTGGTTAATATAGCCAAGGGACAAAGGAAGAGAACATTTGTGATTTATCTCAAATCTGATGCAGTTCTGAAGGAAGAAGAACAATATTTAGTTCTCTTATTTATTTTTATATCATTTTGTTGCATCTCATCCTGACTTATGCATTTATAGAGTTTGTTCATTGCACATTATTTCATCAGTCAATATTTTGGGGCATATTGTACAACATACTCATATGTTTGTGTAACGGTTTGAATGTAGGTTTTCTATTGACAATATAAAACAAGCTGTTAATTCTGTTGATTTTCATCATCTTAAATTCGAGAATAATCTCACAAAATGTCCTAAATTCCCATCCCCAATTTGCATCTGCACTGTTTACAGCCGCCCTGTCAACCATAAGATCACGATTTAAAAAAAAAAAAAAAAAAATGCAAATGAAATATTCATGTAGAAGAATTGGACTGAAGTTTTGAGCCGGCTTAACTTGGCTGTGGATCGAGGCTGTCTTCTGAAGAGACGGGGAGGAGATAAAAGGGAGATGAAAATGCAGCTTTGGAGAGATGGAGGGAAGATGGAAGGCTGATAATAAAGGAGAGTAAAAGGATGATTATGAAAATTGATGGGGGTCATCACGCAGAGTAGATAGACTGGCAGAAGTGGATAAGAGTTTGAGGTTCATGAAGAGATTCAAAGCTTCAGTAAAGACGGACACTATCAGGTGTATATGCTCACAGCATTCACAGAGACACGCGCAGGCAAAGTGGTGCAATACATGAATGTAAACATATGTAACCCTGCACACGCAAGAGCACATGCATGCTGATGAATGCATGTAGCCGCACATATAACGCGTTCTCGCATGCATACACATGCGTCTAAGGTTTCCATCATTCGTCAGGGCCTGCTTATGCCATCACAAACACTCTGCCCCCTTCACCCTTTCTACTCTACTTCGTAATTTTGAATGGGTGACCTTTGAAACAAATAGAAATGCAGACTGTGGAGATTGCTTCAATCGCATCCATTGTCAAAAGGCCAAGCCCAGATGAAAGCCAGCCAAAATGAGTGCCGTTGCCAGGCAGGGCAGCTATGCTTTCCACTGTCTCCAGAGGAAGACTTGAATGTTGGTGTTTTCTTGGTCTTTTCAATTATTTTTTTTACTCCCATGACCGCTGCCTACTTGCAGAGTACCTGGCCAAAGGCCAGTTATGCAAAAAAATAAATAAATAAAAGCTTAAGATGCCTGGCATGAGACAATCTTTGCACCTTCCTCGCTGTCATTCTGGTTGCTTTCCCTGCATGTGTGAGATGGAAAGCAAGAAAGAGAAAGGTGATATAAAACAGATATAGAACATTATAATCATTAGCCCTCATTTTACACCTTGTGCTTAAAGTGCTCTTTTTTGGAAGCAAATCCTGAAAGGTGCAGCGTTGTGTAGCTTTACCAGTTTAACTCAAGATGAATAATAAGCACTCGTGGTGTTATGTAACCATTCGGGGCAAAGCAAAGAATCCCCCTCAAACCAGCTGTCTTTGATGAGTTGCCACACACCTTTAAAGGAAGCCTCCAATTTAATGCATGGATGATACTGTGTGTGAAGCGAGCACGAGAGGCAAACTGACGTTGTAAATTGTTCTTAAGGCACCGCGTGGGGAAAAAGATTCATCTCATTCCTAAGATTCTTGATATCATTGCAACACACGTTGCAATGAAGCCGGGAAAATAGCAAACTACAGATTCATGTTTTTTTTTGTTTTTTTTTCTATTCACGCTTTTCCTTTTGAGGGTCATTACTGTGGGCTGGAGCCAATCCAGTATGCAATCACTGAAAGCCAGGAAAGCAACTTGATTGATTACCAATCCATCACGGTGATAACACAAGGGGCCAAACACGCTCATGTTTGATGTAGAGCCTTCAATTAGCCGGCTTCTTGTCTTCCCAAGGCTGAAAGAAGTGTTGAATTTTCTTTGTTATCGCCCTGTGTGCAACACAAGGGACCATCCTTCATGTAGCTCTACTGGAGAGCATGGCAGAACATGATGCCTGCCCAACGTGAGAATTGCAGGCTTCTAAAATCCCAGTGCATTCGTTTAAAAATCCCATTCATCCTGTTAAACTGAGTTAGCCAGTGCCCGGGGACAGCCGCCGCACGCGCACTGATCTGCAACAGGATCATTAACGGAAATGAGAGCACTTAAAGAAAATCACTCAGAGATGCTGCTTCCAACTGTTATGAACTATTTATTTACCTGTGGCCAACAGAGAGTTGGGGGGCAGTTTGCTTTATTGCTCCCTTAAAGCAGGTTTGGCATCGTTTGTCGCTATAATAAATCCTCAGTTGATATTAAAATCTATGTACTCTGGCTTTAAGAGGTTCCTGCGACGACAGTGTTTATAATGACATATCAAATGCAATTCTTATCAGAGGATGAAAAAAAAAACAGAGAGCACTGACCTGGGTTAACACCTACTGTACATGATGATGTGTGGCCTTTCATTATGGGCGCTGGGTTACCCGGCGTGGCCTCATCAGTGACATACCATTTCACGGTGAGCGTGACTCATTTCTCCCGCAGTCAATGGGGCACAAAGGGGTAGCTGAATCTACTAGGCTTCAACAGACTCCACTCTGTCCCCGGCGACACACTCGCGTGATACAACCACACAACGTCTTAATCTTGACTTTGATGGAAGGTGTGCAGGCAGAGGATCGGACACGGGGGTTCACCTTGTGTGATGGGACTGTTAATCTCCATCCACTGTGATTATCTATAGCACTGCATTACCTGTCTGTTTATATTCACCACGCACGCTTTCGCCCAAGCCTGGCCGGCGTCTATGAAGAAAATTGCTGGTTGTGACATAATACGAAGTAGTGATAAGCTCCTGTATTTTGCAACAGAATGTGGCATGATCAATCATCCCAGAGATCAGAGGGCTTTCGCTCAATTTATAAAAGCTGCATCTGCCTCAAGATGCTATTGCATTCGTAAGTCATTTTCCCCAAGCAGATGAAAGGTTATTTCACTCTAAGAAGCGATGAGCTATGGAGACAATGACAGTCCTTGATTGAAAATATCTTTAGTTTTTATTTTATTTCCAGTTTGTTTCGAAAATTACCTTCAACGGCGACACGTCCACCAACGGGGTAAAGCAATCGATGCTCGCCGCAGAAAATGTCCATTTTCGACAGCACAAGTCTGGTAAAAGTCAGATCTTTTATTTTACCCAGTAAGAACGCAGTCACGGAATCTATCGTTTAGATTACTAATCAGTCTTTTAATCATAATAATTATCCCATGAAATTATACAATAATTAGGCAATTATGCAACTGAAACATCCCCCTTTCATGTGCATGCACAGAGCGGGCCTTACATACAAATACGGAAAGAGACCCGTTCACTTAATCAATTTACTTATTTTTGACAACAGCTCCCAAAAGCACCTCAGCATAGTAACGAGCCCCGAAAACATCCACAGTTCACCACATTCACCAAGATTGATTTTGACCTGTCGACACAGCTGAAAGTGCCCGCAGTGCTGCTTCAAATAAGAAAGTTTCAATTGACGAGGACACAAAGAGAGCGAGACAAATGAGGGAGGGGGGCGGGGGTGATACTTACCTGAGCTCAACAGAGATATCAGCTGTCTGAAGATATCGCTTCAGAACAGCAAAGGCCGTATCAAACTTCGCCCTGGCTTTGGTCCGGTCTGGTCTGGCTGGAGCAGCCTCTGCATGGTGTCTTTTTGAGGGCACTTGTAGGGGACCTGTTCAGCTTGGTCTGACATGAGCTCAGTGTAAGAAGAAGAAAAAAAAAACATGACTCACATGTAGAAAACTGAAGTCTGCCTCCCAATTCTCCACCTGCCGTTGCTTGACAAATGACCCTTCTCTCACTTCCCTGAGTGGCCAACACAAGCTGTCTCAATTCAGAAGACGGCAGATTTATGTGATATTGCTCCAGTGACAGCATCTGAACCCTCGGCGGGAAAATTACAGCAGCAGCATTCAAAACAAGAGGAGCAAACGTGCAAGCCTCCTCGCTGACATTATTCTGCCGTGGTCACAAAGCATTTGTTTTTTCTACGCTGAGCCATTCTCATCTGCTGATTCCTTTTTGACATTTTTGTAATGTCACTGGGCGCTATGAACACCAAATTGATCCTTGTACACATTTGTTTTTAATGCCTTTTCGTATAACGTGCAAACGGTTTAAATTAAAGGCCAGCTCGGGTCTATTTTCTGACCAGCGTGCACTCTGGGAAGGCGGCTCAATACCAAGTGGCCCCTTTGGTCTGCAGCATGCATCTCTGAGCCGAGCCCGTGTCCAATCGATTCTCCTCCTGGTCGCCCTCGATCGGTCGTCTGACAGAACGCAATTCACGGCTTTCAAATAAAGTTAAACTTAGCTAGCCTTTGCGATGAGGACACAGACAGTGGGAGAGGAGGCGGCTTTACCGCGGCTCGTTTGCCGTATTGACGTGTAATGACATCGATATGAAGGAGTCAGAAGGCGCTTAGCTTGGTGTAATGACTGGAAACAGGAGGATGCAGCTAGTCAAGCATTTTCTGAAGTAAAAAAAAAAAAAAAGCTGTCTCCCAGCATGTCTAAACCTCATTAATGATATGAGCACATATACAAAAGGTCAGTTTGGGAGTTTTAGAAGTCCCAAGAGATTTCCTCAACCTACAGAGCCAGGCCACGTTTTCCTACATTCTGACATTACTAGTTAAAAAATTATTGCTGATGAAAGCAGAACGTGTGCAGAAGATGCAAATCAGGCAAATATCTGGGCCTTTAAAAAGAATAAATAAATAAAAAATAGTCCCCCAGATGGCCACTTTTCAACATTTTGCACTCACAACCACCTATGATACGACACCTAGAAAGTGCCCCACTTTTGGGTTTGCAAAGAGCACCAGCTGTTTCAGAATGTGAGTTGCAAGCACTTCTGTGAGTTTGAGCTTACATATTTAAATGCTGCGTCCCTCTCCTCACATGTTTGTGTGTGCATTTAAAAAAAAAAACAAAAAAACATTTTCATGATGTTTGATCACGCCCCCTGGAGTCAAGGTTCATCACTGGAAAAGGAGGGCGCTGCATTTTTACTTTTTAATTGCATCCTGTGTCTTACATCAACTCGGGCTGACCTTTGAGAATAACATCTCTGTAGTTGTTTAATGAATGAGTTGTCTGTGAAGTCACATCGGTCTCGATGCAGTCTCTCGCGGACAAGAACGGGAAGGCAGTCAGTAAATTATTTACATATAAACAAATTAATACGGCGCACAGTTATGCTGAGCCAAATGAGTCATCATCACACCATACGTGTAACTAGGAGATGATTGATGTGGGACTGCCACCGTCCTTAAGGGCTCCAGCGACCAGATCATTAAGAGTTGTCTCTTAATGACAGGTTAAAACGGTATCTTAATGTAAAGCCCCTAAGAGGAGAACCTTCATATCAAACACATCCGTTACCGTGCTACGCGGTGTCTGTCCTTGATATGCAGTTACTTTTCTATTAAACACTCTCAGAGGCTTACAGCTTAGCGCGTAATGACACAATAGTTCATTCAGGCACGAGGAAATGAGCGTAATATTAGAACTATTAAGGCCGCCGCCGGGAGGCAACAACAAAAAAAAAATAAATATCTGCCAGGACCAGCATGGGTACCAGCATCTCTCCATCTCTGGGCCTGAGCCGCCTGCTGCTCTTATCTCCCCAGGGACACCGTCCCCGGGACAGCCGCCCGCATGCGATCGCAGCTGAGGGCCTGAAAATGTCTGCGGCTGCTTTGTAATATGTCAAGTGAACATCAAAATCGCATGGGTGTTTGGAGTACAAAAAAAAAAAAAAGAGAAAAAGAGAAGTCTGTAAATGACTGGGCTGATGGGGGAGATTGGCCTCTGACGCTAACAGGACCCGCGGAGCTGAGAGGGGAGGCGACGTGGATGTATGGAGCAATTTGTACTCCTTGTCATCTCCTTACTGTAGCTTAAAAATATTGTTTATAGCTCTCGCCAGCCAACGCACTCCCCGGCAGCTTTGATTGATGTATGAGGCGTTGCCACGGCAACCAGCATGTGGGAATGATAAGTGACTTTGGCAGGAGAGTATCTCCTTCTGGATTATTAAGAAAACCTGAGGGTTGTGTGAGCGCTTGCCTGTTCGCATTAGGCGAATGATTGGGTTGTTTCGCGGCCACCCACTCCAAGCGTTAATCAGGTTAGGGGAAGAAGGACAAGCGCCATGATTGATCAGCTGACTGGGGACCACATGAGGCCACAGGTAGAGAGGGGTTTAACAGACATTAATGGAAAGCCGAGAGCAGCTCAAGCTTCGCGATGCGTTTTCACAGACAGATGACGGAGGGCGCTGGGAGGAGATGAAGAGAGGGCCTCAACTGAAAGAGTGAAAATTTGTTAAGTAATGAACAGCAGCCACCTGAATGCAATTAGGTCACGCCGGGACACAGCAGGAATCCTGCGGTTGGTGGCTGGTTAGTTCTGCTGAGTTAAGGGAAGAGAAAGACCTGTCACATCTTGACATCTTGAGCTGAGCCCATTCATTTTCACAGTGCACAGCTTTCTTTCTTTTTTCTTTTTTTCTTTTTTTGAATTCCTGGATTCTGCACTTCAGCACCTGAACTCAGTTTGTTGCAGAAGACACAAACGAAGCCTTTGTGTGCAGCGTCCCGTGGAACCACCGCTCCCTCTACTGGTTAAAAGGCTACATGCAGGTGATGGGCACATCCGGGCTGACATTTGTCTGCGGCGTTGCTTGCCAGTGAAGCAAACAAATGTGCACAGCCTCCCATGTTACCTAAATTAAAGCAAACACTCACATCGCAGACCTGGAGGATTTGCGATAATTAAACAGTAAAGTTCAACTAAATGACTGTTCTTTGCTATGCTTCTGCTTAGAGCCAAAAGCAAGTGAATTCATTTGCAAGCTACAGCAATATAACAGGATTAAACCTCACAGGCTCATTGGTGGCTAACTGTATGAGGCTGATGATTCATTCCGTATGAAATGGTTTTACACTTGTTGCACACCGTTAAACAAACCTGAGAGCACAGGCGTCCTCAGAGCGTCCTTGCTCGACGGCTCCTGCGATAAAATGGTGAAAGCTCACTTGACATTGCCATTGAAATGGAGACGTCCTTATCCTTTTGCTGACGCTAACAAACGTTCTGTCAAACACAAGCACTCCAGAAGAAATCTAGAGGCCATCGCGTTCTTTTAAACATGCACCTCCCTCTCGAGGACTTATTTTCCGCAGGACGATTGGCATCACGCGGTTCGACGATACTTAAGCGTTATTTTTGGAGGAAGACGAAGAGCAAATGGTGGTGATGCATTCATTTATAATGCAGAATTATGAATGTTTCATCATCCCGCATGTGCGATATGTCCCTCAGCGGTGTCCGACGAATCCGCGGCGCAGCCCTCGCCCACGCGGCATAGTTTGTGTAAACAGGGCATGGCAATCGTAGGAAGGACAATGGAACGGCTCATTTTCAGCAGAGAATGCGGCCTTGGTTGGCGCGTTTTTCGACGAAACAAAGGCCGTTTTTACATAACAGAATGAGCGCCGGGAGGGAGCAGCTCTCACGCGGCTTGACAGAAGAGAGCTAAATGTCCTAAAACACACTCATACCACTTGAATCGTAATTTTATTCTAAGCACTGATTCATAGTTTAGTCTAAGTAGCTGTGTTTTGCCAACAGCTTCACGGACGGTAGGTTCTGCGGCCCGGTGGAAGAATTGAAAGCAGCTGCCTGCAAAATGCAGACAGGCAGATACAGCGACACAGACAGGTAGACACGTGTTGTAGTCTGAGTCAGCAGTGGGCTGAAATTGAGAGGTCTATGGAACACGGCACAGACCCGCTGAACGCCCTGTGCTTCAGCCTTATCCAGTAAGAACACACACTTTTAGCGCCACTCCGCATGTCATTCAGCAGACAACTGCCACTTTTAAAACCTGTTGCAATGCAGAGATTTGTCACATTTCATCCGGAGTTAAAAGACTCTCGGAAGTCTCGGTATGATCATCGAATAAAGGATGAAATATCGTTCAGCTCTTAAAGGAGAACAGGGAATGTGTGTGCGCCAATATGTGCATGTGCTGTGTATTTAATGGATGATTGAATGTGCAGGTTCACATGCCAGAATTATGTGTATGGCTTTGCATGCGTGGCTAGAACTGATATGATTTAAGTTCGTGTCACGGTGCGCCAGGACATAAACTCCCTGTTCCAAGCCTGAGAGCAGCTGATGGGCTGAGAGTTCTCCGCTCCTGTGGTAAACGCATACGTGAAATAACGATATATAAGGAAGAAAAAAAAAAGAATTAATTAGCAATAAAATATTCTTCCGTCACTGTCAATTGAGCATGAAGCGAACTTACTAGGGCTTTATATGGGAGGGAATCATGATCAAAAACTACACAGTCTGTTGATTCTCAGCGGGAGAATTCAATTCAATTAAGACTAATAATGGTGGATAAACATCCCGTTAAGAAGCAATCGAAAAGTAATGAGTATACTGTAGTAACACTTTTAATAATGGCTTTACACTTTAATACAAAAAAAAAAATGATACAGATCATTTTCTGGGCATTAGATTCTTGGTCTGTTGAACAGACAAGTAATGCGCACGCACACTTTTACACACACACACACGCACGGACACACGCACACACACACGCATCCATTTCCTTTCAGGCTTATCTTGCTGTCTTTATTTTACAGTTCATAGTCCTTGAGATACGGCATCAGCTTTCCCTGCGTGTTACTGCCTTGGTTGGGGTCTCTATTTCTTTTGAGCTTTTTCTATTTGCACCATCTCATCCCGTCCCTTTGACCACCCCTCCACCTCTGGCAACCAAGTGGGTAGTTGAATGCACTACAATCGGGGGGTATTAGAATCATTAAGGGTCTACATATTTGACATTGCACCATTTGCCCCCCCGTATGCGTAGTGTTTTTGTGTAATATGTCTCATCCCTTTGTTTCCTATTCCTGATATGTGTTGTCCAAACAAGAAAGACACTGCACATATATATATATATATATATATATACATATATATATATATAATTTGGTGTGCATAGATATTTGTAAAGTGCAAATATTATTTGGATAAAAAGCTTTATAATGCAAATCTCCCTGTTTGTTCATGAGTCCATCCTGATACTTTGTAGAAGTAGTCCATCTTTGGTAACACTTCATGTGATTTTCCAGTTTGCCCCTGTGCCAAACATGTCCGTTCAACCGACCCACCCAACACGATGCGTCCACTGGGGCTCCTTTAACGTCCACGCAGCAGGTTTGTAATGCTTAAGCCTCCCTGGAGGGGGCGGTGTTTCTGCCATTGAGTCTACTTCTCATCCACCACGAAGATCTCTTCAGGGATCTTCTCCTCCGAGTCAGAGCGCTCCGACAGCTTGTCCAGGTACTCCATGCAGTCGAAGCGCTCGGCGACACACTGAGCCGTGACGCGGGCCTCCGGGTCGTGGTCCCAACACTCCTCTATGGAGCTGCACACCATCTGGATGCCCTGGAGCAGTGGACCACAGTTAACAGTCAGTCAACTGACTTCAAAATGACTTCGGGGGGGAAAGTGTGCATCATCACCTCAGGATGAAACTGCGCATGCTGTTGTGTATTCATGTGTGTGTCAAAGCAATTGCCTTTATGATTCAAGTGATCTTTAATTAAAGGCTAAAAAGCAAATCATATTATTTTTTGTGCTTTTAAAGGTTCTCTGCTGATTCAGGACTTTAACCTCCTGAGACTCTGCGTCCTTATATGGGGACATTAAGTTTTAGGTTTTATTGCAGCTTATTCTGCTTCATTTAAAACCTGTTGTCCACGTTAGTGGACACTTTAGTCTGCCATGTAGTGGTAGCAAAGGGTCAATACACTAGTTGGTAAAAAACATGATGGCGGGCATTTTATCGGATTCATTCTACAGGATGAATCAGGACAAAAGCAGATGAGGAATAAAACCCCATCAAATTCTATGGTTAAAACTTATTTATTTATGTTTATTAACACTTCTAGTTCGCAAATTCAACACATTTTTATCAATAGCAACAAGCTACAACCTCACTAATTGGCAAGTACTCGTTTGAGGACGTTGGGACTTCATTCGCAATGTTCAGGTATTAAAATAAACAGTTTTACATTTTGTCACACATTGGTGACTTTATTATAATATAAATATTGAAATAATGCCAGTGTCCACATATGAGGACATTGGTTTTTTTTTCAAAAACTACTACTTCCTGTTAAAGATGATGCTTAGCTTTTATACTTCTTAGGTCTGACTCATCCCAAATACCTTAGAGAAATTAAAAATACAGGACGAAACTAAACCTCGGGTCTCAGGAGGTTAAAGACCGTTTTGGTTTTGGTTACTTATGTTACTCTATTTTTGGTGCCATGACAAGAACTAATGAGAAATAAAGAGAGGAGAGAACGGTTTGAGAGAGCTAGTCAGTGAGGAAATGACTGTAATTTGCTATTTTTATAGAGTTTTCTTTTTACCCATTTCAATACTTCTGTCAATATCCTCCAATATCCTCTAAAGGACTGTCTGAAAATGTGCACCACTATCTAAAATCTTTATGACAAACACTTTTCCACTCGCCCTTCTGTGCAGCGTGGCTGTTCGGGAAATCTATACACTTGACGTTTGGACAGCAAGTCATCCAAAATAGTTGTCGGTTTCTGAAGTTAAAATGCGCTCTTTCTCGTGTGCAGTCGCGTGTGGTGCCTCTTACTGTGTGGTTGATCCAGCTGTTGGGGATCTCAGGTCTTCCTCTGTCTCGGAGAACACTGTCCTTCATGCTCTCCACGCATGGGTTTTCCCTCAGGTTCCCGAACGGAGGCTCGTACTCTTTCACCTCTGCACGTGGAAGCACACACAGGTACGGGAAATTAGGATGTGATACAGGTTAATCAAAGCAGACTCAGAGTGGAACAGAGAGATGAGATCAGATGGCCACGGCGCACGCATCAACCACGCCTCTCAAAGGATCCACTGTGCGCTCTGGACTAAAACTAGATGTTGCCAACTTTAAATAGCACACTGGCAGCACAAACAACTGAAGAACTCCTGATAGAGAGAGGGGGGATTTGCTGAAGAGAAACACTGTTATCACATTTTTTACCCTTGGCGTCAATGAGTTTAAAGTAGCTCACCAGTAGAGCTCTGGCTTTGTCCCAGCTTTCTTACGCAACAGAATCTAGAGCGATATTGGGTTTAGCCAGGATAATTAAGATCATTAAGAGGAGTGAGATCAGGCATAACATTATGACCACCTTCCTAATACTGTGTAGGTCTCCCTCGTTCCTCTAAAACAGCTCAACACCTTGTCCTGGTCTTCATGTTTTTTTGGGTTGTTCTTTATATATATGCTATACATACCTCTCAAACAATACGCCTACAAGTCAGGTGAGTCTTCATGTAATCAGCTACCTAGTAAAACACTCCCTACATACTGTACACCCAGACTGCAAACATACTAAATGCACACAGAACCTTTCTTTAAGGAACTCTGTGTCTAATACCACACATCAGACCAAAGCAGAACCAGTCGGTTTTCTCTTACAGAAAACTGCTCATGCTGACGAGTAAATAAATGTAAGGAATTACAAAAAAACAGTTTGCTGCGTTTACTGTAAGATGAGGTTTTCATTTCTTTCAAAACGTGTTTCAAGTAAGTCCACAGGAAGTTACGGAGCCCGCAGACAGGAATTGGAACCTTCTGGGACACGACAGAGGTCTCTTCTCAGAGGCAGAAACTTCCTCTTTCTGCTCACAAACTGCTTTTGGTTGGGTATTCATGCTTAAACATAACTACAGCCAGACACTGGTCAACATTTAAGAGAAAACCAGACAGATGTGAGTATTTTTTTGCTGTTTAGACAAGTCTTCAAATCCACTTTCTAAACTCTCCCCAAACAGCAGTTTCAAAATATATGAATCACGCTAGCGCTGGAACACTTTGCAGTGTAAACTTAAGTGTGTATTCCAGGATGGGGAAGATTACTCAATCCTGCCTTAAAAGGAAGGATGGTTTTGTAAAGGCAGACGTTAAATTAAACTCTGAACTGAACCAGAAGAAGCTAATGGAAAAAAAAAAAAAAAAAGACACTGGAGGAGTGAGGAATGCTGGGCTGTGCAGAAGTAACACACACTGCGCCCTGACAAGATTTCCGCGAAGCCATTTAACAAGTTTAGCACAGTAACAATGAGAAACTTACACTGCGCGTCCTTACGACAGCTGACACGCGGTGATGGGAATTTTGCAACCCTTGCACATATTTCATCCCTTAATGTCTATTTTTCTTGCCACTTGGCAGGCGTGCCTGCAGAAACTGCCTGGGAATGCGAAGCCGAAATTAAATTTATCGTATATAAATGTCTGCATAGATGGCATCATCTCGCAGCTTCGTGATATCCATCCATGACCGCGCAGTCATATTTCCGATAGCGGATTAGCGTTTTGTCTTTCACAGGATGACCAGTGTCGGCCCTTAAGCCTGCCTCGTGTCATCGCTCCTCCGACTTAACAATTATGTCTCATTATTTCCCCACAAGCCATAAAAAATGTCCCCTAAACACGAGTTTCATCTGATGTACTTGGAAATAAATTAGTGATGTGATCACAGGAACGCTGTCTGCTTCCTAGAGTCTGTGTGAGAGTCTGGAACAACGGCTTGACTAATCGACTCCCAGCCGCCTCTGCTGGTTTTCATTAGGCTGCGGTGGCTGCGACACTTGTTTTGTGTTGTAAAAGTCATACATTACAGATGTATGCTCGTACATTACACATTAGCCGAGTTTACTTTGGGACGCAAGGTCAGCCCTGGAGGCTTACCCTACCATTACATACAGCTGATAAATACCCCAACTATCAGCTACACCGATTAAAGGAGACCAGGAAACTATTTTTTGCTCTGAATGCAAACTTCAGCCGAACCAAATTTCAGTGCGCGCATTTTGTCGCTAATTCATCCCCGACGAAGCGGTTTAAGGTCCAAAAGTTGTCCCCAAATGTGCGCCATGGCGACGCCCGCATAAATGCGCACGTACATACAGTTCGCAAACCACACCGTTAGGCCGTCCCGCTCCGGAGGGGCTGATAGTCTGACATCTGGAGAGCAGCTGCCCTAACCTCTCCTCCTCTCCAGTCTAGCCCAGCCCCTCCCTCTAGGGAATGAAAGCATTTCTCCGTCAACTCCACATTCAGCGCCACTCCACTATTATCCCCTTAGTTTGCCCCGCCCGCGCGAGGAAAACGCCCTCATAGTCTTTCCAAGCCCTAAATCAGTACCAGTTAAATTATACAGGAGAAGCATTTTAGGAAACGGAGAGGGCCTGAGCCGTGAATGTGACTACTCTCAAAAGGTGTGTTGATCTCCCTCTCCCTCTTCCCCTACAGTCAGGGCAGATAAAGGAGGCTAAAGTGATGGCTCATGGCTGGCTCACTGACTCTGTCGACAGACGGCTGTGTTCTCTTTGCCTGGCAGATCTCAGATCAGACCGCGGCCCAGGGAGCTGTGACAGAGCGTCTATACGCCCGGCATGCGCCGATCAGACATCTGTCTTCGGCGCACACAGGCAGGTGGCATCAGAGACGAGAGAGGAAACCGGGGCTTCACCCCAGTCATTAAAATGATGCCCTGGGATGTGTCACTCCGAATATGTGAGTGTGTTTTCACGCGCTCGTGTTTTTTTTGTTTTTTTGTCTCGAGCGAGTCGAGCTCCGAGGGAGTCGTGGGTGACTCACCGACCTCCAGGGACAGCTCGGGCAAGTTCAGGGAAAAACAAGAGAACCAGCAAGCGCCAAAGAATGCGGGTCTTTTAAGAGCTGTCTGTAAACACATCAGTTTTACTCTCATGCCGCTCTGATTCAACGATCAATACCAGATTTTTGCTATGGCAGACTGTCTGGGAGAGGATTTTTTGTTGCATCTCATTTACACACCTTATTCTCTCCTCCTTTATATGAAAGTGGGAGACTGGCCGTGTTTATACAGAGATTTAATCTTTCAGCATGACAATATCTCCTAGGGGTTTTTGGCTTTAATGAAGCACAAATTTCATCCCAGTGTTTGTAGAGAGAGATTTTCCGAGCGCGGAAAAAAAGTGGGAAAGAGATACACAGAACACAGGAAAAGCAACAAGGCGTCTATCTTTAGCCCAGATGTCGGGGGGAAAACCCTCTGCTCTCCCTATCGGCTCAATCTATACGAGACCGTCCTCACTGTCTGACTGTGCTGGCGTGAGTAAACCTGGATGACTGTCAAGCGTGTCGTGTGCACTGCAGTTGGAGAATAATTAACCTCTGGCTCACATACTTCGAGGCAGGAGGGAGGAGACAGACGGAGAGGCAGACAGGGAGGAAAACGTAAAGTTGGAAGCAGCGTGTTTGGAAGTATGGAACGGCTAGGGAATGAATGAAATAGAGGAGGGTGTAGGGGGGATGAGTTAAGGATGTTGTTCAGTTTTTTCTTTTTTTTTTTTCCAGAAGACATTAGGACATCGACGTCCTAGCATAAAAAGACACATCCGTACTAACAAAGTTATCTCAAACAGTGTCTTGGGACTTGGCTCTTTGCAAAACAGGAAATAGTCTATTTTCTTTTCAAACATGCACCCATAGGGGCAAATATTCTTGCAGTTGGGAAAGGAAAAGCTAAAAGGGATTATGGGTCACTATTTTCTTCTTGGGCACTGCACTTCAAGGAGGCCTCCTGAGGGGATCGAGGGGCCAAAACAGGAAAAAAAAGCCAAAGTAGAAGCGTTTGAGCCCAAATCTTGCACTCAATCACTGCTCTGACACAATGGAGACAGACACAGGCCGGTGACAGAAACAAACAGGGCCGCAGAGACACTAAAGGGAAGTGAAAACAAACGACCGACTGTCGACATGAAATACTGCGCCGCGGTTCGTCTGCAGATAATCACCCATTTCTATTATTTGTACATATCCTGACCTTGTTTTCGCTGCAGAATGACAAAACACAAGTAACGGCGCATTAGTGAAGTGAAGGCTGATCCTTGAGACTTCCACAAGATGGATTGCGAACTCGACGGGCTCAGATTTTGTACCCGGCGTGACTAATGGGTCGCCGACGACTCACACATAAGTCCTGTCACACATCCAGCGAGCGAACCCGAGGTGGAGCTGGTCACTGTGCTCATAATTGGTGAAGTCAGTGTGTTTGTATTCCTTAGAGGTCAAGCGAGCTAGGTCATTTTTTTTTTCCTCACAGCGTTTCTGAGGATATTTACAAAAAGGCTTCGAAGGGAATTTCATCAATCAGCGCTCGCATTGATTTCCCATGCAATCAGCGACACAGGCTAATCTCTGATTTACACAGGAACTAGTGGTAATCTCTGTTATTAACTTAGGAAATGGTTAACATTGGTACAGTAAACTGTGATATCAGATACCAGACAGAATATTATGTGTTAAGAAGTCACCTTTAAAAAAAAAAGATGATTATAAACCAAAAAAATGGTGGATGTGAAGGGCAGCAAATAAAAAACAAGATATACACATAGCACATCAATTAGACAGTGCTACATCCTACCACCATATTTACTGCACAAAACCAAACCAAAGAAACACCTGTACCACTAATATTTCTGGTCTGTGTATGTTTTGGTCACTGAAAGACAGAAACATAAAAAAGTGCTGTTTTTTTTTTGTTTTTGTTTTTCAGATTTTGCAACCGGAAGTTGGCGTTTTCAAAGTAAGAGCACATATGAGGACGGTGCAAGAACGCCCAAATATGACTTCTGTCTGTAGCTTCCCTAGCCAGCTCAGGCTAAAATGTCTTTGGAACCTCACTCTGACGGGAAAACAAGGCTTGTCATCTGGAGAAATCGCTGCACGCATATCATAGTAATGTTAGCTGTTAGCTCACTGTCCCCTGATTACATCAAGTTATTTTTAGCTTTTACACGAAATATGCGCATTTTTTTAAAGTTGTGTTTATCCATTCTCGAGTCTGATGAAGAAAAATGCCTTGAATTTCATTTTTGTATTTTGGAATTTCAGAATGAGAATCAAATAACCACTTTTTTTGTATTTTAATGAACAGAAAATCCAATGACCAAAACGTACACTGGCCGTCTCTGAACCATGGGGTAAATTCTATCTTCTCCTTTATGTTGGAGGTTAACTGACTAAGTTATTTTACAAATCCACACAAAGCTCATATTATAACTCGGCATACATGCGGTAAAGTCAACAGTGATGTAGTGCAAGAAGAACTTGCACCAGTGAAAGAGGTAAATAAAGACCCCGGTCATTACTGAGACGGTGAGTCAGCTCTGCATGGCTACGTGACCACATGCTGACACCCAACAGAGATGAGAAGCAGGCAACTGGACGCGTAGTAGATTCAAGTAGCTCCCTCAGCTCTAAAAAAGTTTAAACATTGACGAGATACTCGCTTCTAGTTGGAGGAATCTGAACAACGACCCATTTATCAGCTCCGGTTTTAAGGTGTGAAAGCTCGTTAACAGACACTGCTCAGATGAAACATCTCCAAGAAACTCCACACGTGGAGCTTCTGATGTTTTATGCTAATTTTAAATAATCACATACTTTCAAAGCAACGTGGGAAATAGTAGCAAAAAGTGAGTCCAGGACATCAAATCTGGCCCGACCGATCGGATATCACACGCGCCCTGAATGCATCTCTGTACCTCACGCTGGCCCCTGATGATCAGATCACTGAGGATGCATGTTAAAACCAGGGCCTTTGGAAATAAGCGAATGAAAATGTGTCTTACTTCCCGCAGTAAGCCCGAAGTAAAACATTTACTCACATAATGAATCACAGACGTTACACAATCAGTAATACATGAATAATTAATTTTAAGCTCAAGCCAGCGGTTCACTTTAAAACTGCTCAGTCTAAAAAGGGAAAATATTTTTCATGGAGTCAGAGGAGGTTTTGATATCTCGCGGCTCTTTTGGATCAAATAATTATGTTCACAAAGAAGCAGCAACAGCACTTCTTCATCATCATCAGCTTACCTCCGATTGCACTGCACCTGGAGATGATCTCCCACAGCACAAGGGCCATGGAATAAACATCGGCCTGTTTGAAAGACTCGATGTTTTCTAGGTTGATTCTGGACTCCAGCACCTCTGGGGCCATGTACCTGGCTGTGCCCACCTGAGAAGGAGGAGAGTATCGTTTTATATGGCAAGAACGTGTTAGGGAAAGATTCTAGGTGGCAATTCTGTCCCGCGCGCTACATCACATCAGATTTATCTGCATCAAAACACGTCGGACGTGTAAAATAATTGGAAACACGAAGGTAGTACTGAGCTCATCAACGCGTTGCTTGTCTTCACGTAATTACCAGCTTTGAAAACGTGTTCGCCGGCGCTTCCTGAAAATGCATTAAGGACATTACAATGCATTAGGTGTGCTGCGCAGCGAAAGAGTGAGGCCTTTTCATAATGACTCATTCTCATAACGTAGTTTAATGTGGCTCTGTGGCCTGTTACATCAGTGTAATGAGCCCATTAAGAATCAATCGGGCTTGTTTATCTTGTGACCACAGAAAAAAAAATAAAAAAATAACAACCTAAGAACACTTTCAACGCCATTCCTATCGGGGTTATTCATCTGGGGCCGAAATAAAGAGAGTGCCACATATTTAGAGACTCTCAGTGACGAGGATCAGAAATGACTGATAGCGCCGCATTGTGCGGGGTTTCATAAATACCTTCGGGGAGTTCCACGGTAGGGCTCAGATCAACACAGAAGTGAGATTAAATGACCCCTGAACTTGAGGGGAGATTAGAAAGCCTTACCTGCCCACTGTTGGCCAGCTCGTCCACAGACAGCGAGCTGTCCAGCCGGAGCGCCAGGCCAAAGTCACACAGGCAGCAGGTCAGGTTACTTTTCACAAGTATGTTGGAGCTTTTTATGTCCCTGTGCGCGATGGCCACCTTTTGGCGTCCACAGAGGGTGCGGTCACTGTGAAGGTGAGCTACTCCCTGAGCCAGCGACCACCCCAGCAGCCACAGGTCGTGCCAGCTGATTACATGATGGGACAGGTACTCCTGGAGGTTCCCTTGAGGCTGGAAGGCCGTGATGAGCCAGTACTGCCTCTGCAACTTCCTCTCCTCCGCTGTGAGGAAGTGAAGCACGTTATCGTGTCTCAGGTCTGCGTCCGAGAAAATGTCCTTCTCGTTCTTCCAGGAGGCGTATTCCTCGTACGAGAAAATCTTCACCGCCACGGTCTCGAAGCCCTGCTCCTCGCTGACCGAGGAGCCCTGCTTCAGCTTGGCTTTGTACACCTCCGCGAAGCGTCCTTTCCCAACCAGGACGTCCAGCTCGATGGGAAGCAGCTCCGTGTTGTGGTTGAGGTTGTTGGCGTGCGTGGAGCTGCTGTCCGAGCCTTCGTCGTCCGTGATAATGGCACGGGACTCGCAGTCCAGGGGAGCGCCCTTCTTGCGCCTGGAGTGGGCTTGGCGCTGGCGGTAGACCCGGTAGAAGTAGAAGGAAGTGATGACGATGACGGCCATGACCAGCAGAGGCACCAGGCTCACCAAGATGACCGCCACCACGTGGGAATCTGAGGAGACAAGAAGTCAAAGGATTAAAATCATGAGAATGGAACTAGAAAACCCATTCAGGTGATGAAGCTGTTGAGACAATTCAATGTCCTGCTGGGAAACTTGTGGACCTTGCATTCATGTGGATGTTACTTAGACTTGTACCACCCACCTAGACCAGACCAGACACCCCCCACCCCATATCAATGATATTCCTTGATGGCTGCAGCCATCCCCAAGAGGACGCAGCATGTCACAAATGCAAAATACTGTTTAGAAACAACTCAAAAAACATGAAAAACAGCACAAGGTGTTGACCTGGTCTCAAAATTTACTAGATCCCCTGTTTTCACATGTGAAAAATGGTTCTTCTGACCATTTTATAGAAGAAGAAGAAGAAGAAGAAGAAGAAGAAGAAGAAGATTTCCCTCCAAACTTTACTGACAATGCTGATTTCACTCAATAGAAGATTTTTTTTATTTTTATTTTTACAAACACACTTTATACACGTTCACAGGGTACAATTCACACAATCAACAATAAAGTGCTGAAGTGCGCAAAATTTAAAATATGCCAGAAAAATAACCCACATTTTCAGCATAACTGCCCACGCAAGTTCCAGCTTTGTTCAGCTTCATAAAACTATTGAAAACAGTTGCTTGAACCGGTTCCACAGAAGAAAAATGTGATGTTTTTAACGACTGATTCATTTCAAAACTAGCTTCAAGTATTAATTAAGATCCTACAATCATTAAAATCCTACAATATTAACCATAAGTGAGCTGCTGTATTATGTTT